>NC_086448.1:93421806-93721806 GCF_028390025.1 Pseudophryne corroboree
AGTGTAATAAAAAAGCCACATTTTGATAAATTGGAGAACCACTGAGCAGGTTATTTTGTTCAGTTTTCTGCCTGTGTAGTAATTATGCACAACAATATACAGTCAGTACCATACCTCCCAACAGGAGTCTCTCCAGGAGGGACAGAATGTTCTGCTCCGTCACTTCACTCTTAATGTATGATTGCCATTACTTGTGCAGAGAAAACTTGAGACTAAAAATTAAGTGACAAATCCCTAAGCAGAGTATTCTGTTCCTCTTGCAAAAGGTCATATTGGGAGGTATGCATCACTGCATAACCTACCTACACACACTCATGCTAATTGTATTTGTGCACATTTTTGCACTCACACTTAACGAAAGTATGCAAAGGTTATGCGTAAAACCCGTCAGGGCACGAAATGTTACCTACTGCGGACACGTAAGGTCCTGATCTGTTGGCGGAGCTCCGCCAGGAGGTCTGGCGTGCGCCTCCGCAGGTCGCTCCAGCGCCTCTCTAACTGGATTATGCTCCTGCGGCTGCGGAGGCGGCTCCGTAGCCGGCGGCGGACCTCCGCGTAGGCCTCGCGTTTAACCCTATTTGGGACAAAACGCCCTACGCGGCCTACGCGTCGGTCCATCACCGCCACTAGTAAGCGGAGTTCCCGCCGTGTGAATGGTGCTGCACGCATCATGGCAATGGCGTTTTCCTTATTTGGGCATATATTTATAGTGTGTGTTAGCATGTGATTGGTCTAAAATCTATGCTGTCATTAAAATAAACTTTATTGATGTCTGCAATGCTGTGAAGAGCAGAGTGGTTAGTTCGCTAGAGCGGAAATACGCAGTCGCGGAAGAGCATGCTAAAAAAATTTTTTTTCACAAAACACTTAAACACAAACACCCAAACAAACACGCACACACACACACACACACACACACACACACACACACACACACACACACACACACACACACACACACACACACACACACACACTTTGTATTAAATTAACACAAAACTCTGTGTACTCACCACATTTTGTGTGATAAATCAGCTGCACAGTCACAAAGTGGCCAACATTTAGTAACATTTGTTGGTGTTTAATTTAATATAAAACAGGATTAGATAAAAAAAGGACACTATTTAGCAATGTCACATTATTATATTCAATGAAAAAACATTGTAAGCTTAACATGTTTTTTGTTATTTTTAAACAACATAATAAGATATTCCCACACACCCTAACAATTACACAATGACCTTACACTAGCAACCTAAATGACATCTGAGCAAAATGAGCATAAGCATACAGTGTTTTTTAGTAATTTATAAAAGTAAATCCAAAAACACTATACCTGAAATATTCTTGCACAATGCTTGCCCTTACTTCTCTTCCCCTCCGTGAAACACTCCCCCCACCGAATCTACGGCCAACCCCTGGCTCCTCATCTGGCAATTCCTCTGTGTCAGGAAGCTCAACGCGACTCCTTACCGCGATGTTATGGAGTATAGCGCACAGGACCACTATTTTACTTGCCATCTCCGGCGAATACATATTGTCGCCACCAGTGCGGTGGAGCACACGAAAACGTCCTTTAAGGACCCCAATTGTGCACTCCACCAGCTGTCTAGTGGCAGTAAGCGCGGAGTTAAATGCCGTCTGTGGTCCTGGCCTGGGCTTACGGTAAGGAGTCATGAGCCAGGGGGTGCAAGGATATCCACGGTCTCCTGTTTGATGAGAAGATCAAATTAGAATGAGAATATTCTTTATTTATTTAAAATTTGCAGAAAATTATGTTTGCCAACTCACCCAATAACCACATGTCTTGTCGTTGACTTGATCTTAATCTCTGCCATATCCCTGATTGTCTAATGACATACGCATCATGTGAGTTTCCGGGAAACTTGGCATTCAGGGAAAGGATCTGGAGGGATGGCCCACAAACAACCATTACATTCAGAGAATGAAAGTTTCCTGTTTCTATAAATTTCTTCATTATGTCTTGGTGGCACAATAGCTACATGTGTGCCATCCACAACCCCAATAACATGTGGGAAGCGACTACCACCTTCCTCAAATTGCCGCTTCACCACATCTAGGGCACCAGCATCCAAAGGCATAGCAATAAATTGCTTCACACGCTTTATGAAAGCCTGGCTGACACGCCGCAGGACCTTACTGAACTGGCCCTGCGACATGCCAACCAGGTCTCCCACAACATGTTGGAATGACCCTGTGGCCAAAAAATGTAACACAGCAAGGAATTGTGTCAATGGTGGTATTGCTGTAGGATACCGAATTGAAGACTCCAGATCACTCTCTATTATGGAGAGAGTGTCTAGGATTAGATGTGGTGGCAGCCTGTATCTTCGCACAACCACATCATCTGGCATCCCAAAAAGGAGGACACGGGTGCGGAAAATTGGTGGCCTAGCATGCCTCCGTTGCCTTGGTTGATGAGGAGCCGGTTGTGGTTGGCGGGCTGGCGGTTGGGGTGGGAGTGCTTCCGTGGGTTGGGGTGGGAGGGCTTCAGCAGCCACAAATACCGACATCACCAACTTAAAATTAAGGGAATAATATTGAGAATAAGACAATTTTAAAACACACATTGACAACCATAATCAAAGTAACATTGTCTGGGTGTTAACTTACTGCTGGAGCATACGACATTTATTCTGGATTCAATTACGGACCAAGTATAAATTGTGTAAAAAAAGGGAAAGCACAAATTATAATTTTTGAACAAACATAGGTTAACCAAACAAATTCTCAATGTGTAAACAAACCAAACATACAAATATAATAAGAGCATCAAAAATAAATCAAACAACTAAGTATAACTAATGAAAATTATGAAAAAACTTTAAAATACATTCTAGACAAAATGGATCCCTTTAGTAGCTATTACAGTCAAGAACAGCACTACTTTGCGGATCAATCCTGAAAATAATAAAAAAAAAAAATTGTGATGACAAACATAATTTAAACACTTTGAACACACAACATACTCCACAACACACAGGCCTAGGGGACTTACCTGCTCCAGAAAGCTACAGAGATGACTTTCTGCTTAAGCACGGACAAAGAAAAATGGCTAACTTGCCTTCAAAATAAATTAGGATAAAGTCTCCTCCAAAAAATACCTACAAGAGAAACAAAATGAGGGTAAGAGCACATATAGACAATTAGCACAAACAGACACAAACACAGGCCTAGGGGACTTACCTGCTCCAGAAAGCTACAGAGATGACTTTCTGCTTAAGCACGGACAAAGAAAAATGGCTAACTTGCCTTAAAAATAAATTAGGATAAAGTCTCCTCCAAAAAATACCTACAAGAGACACAAAATGAGGGTAAGAGCACATATAGACAATTAGCACAAACAGACACAAACACAGGCCTAGGGGACTTACCTGCTCCAGAAAGCTACAGAGATGACTTTCTGCTTAAGCACGGACAAAGAAAAATGGCTAACTTGCCTTCAAAATAAATTAGGATAAAGTCTCCTCCAAAAAATACCTACAAGAGAAACAAAATGAGGGTAAGAGCACATATAGACAATTAGCACAAACAGACACAAACACAGGCCTAGGGGACTTACCTGCTCCAGAAAGCTACAGAGATGACTTTCTGCTTAAGCACGGACAAAGAAAAATGGCTAACTTGCCTACAAAATAAATTAGGATAAAGTCTCCTCCAAAAAATACCTACAACGAGGGTAAGAGCAACATTAAAAAAACAAACAAATATAACAGAAACACTAAAGTACAGGTTAGGCAAAATAAAAATAAAATAAATACGAAAAATAAAAATTACAAACAGATATTCTACAAAAAATCATAAACACACCTGCATTGCACCAACAAACATACTTGCATTTAACAAAAAGACGATTGCAGGAATACTCACAAACGAAACTTCGCAAAAAAAAAACGCAATACGGTGTACATGCTATAAGCTAATAAACGGACAACTGTATGCTTGACAATGCTAAAATTACTCACTCTGCAAAGTACAAAAGAGCACCTTATCGCACGACACAGAAACTCCATTCATCACCCACACACTCACAGCGTGCAAACCTGGCCCTTAAATAAGCAGTACAATCAGTAACACTATTAGCATACTGTACACCTGTGTGATTGAACGCGGCGCACGTAGGTATAAATAGCCACACACCTGGGCATACAGACATCTCCAACATGGCTACTCGTGAGGAATTAGCAGCAGAGATGGACTGCATTATGCAGCAGCAGATAGCATTGACAAAAAAAACGCATACAATGCCAGAAACGAATGCTGGAATCCGCCTCTGCGGATTTGGAAGAGGCAGGACCCAGTGCTCAGGAAATTCCAGCTTCTGAACCCCAACAATTAAGTGGGGATACCCTGGCAGACACACATACTGGGCAAACTGAGGGAGAATCATCATTAGCCACACAAGCACAACATACAGAAGCTGCTAGTGACGAGGAAGGCGGTGAGGAGCAACAGGAGCAAAGCTCACAGGCTACCTCCAGACGTAAAAAAAGACAGCCAGCATTCACTAAGAGGGAGTTGCGTGTTTTGGTCACGCAGGCCATGTCCAAAATACATAGAGGACCGAAAAACATGGGTGCTGCTACGAAAGATCGCATCTGGAGGGACATCACACATTCTGTGAATGAAGTCGGCTCTATCGTCAGAACATCACAGGAAGTTAGACGACAGTAAGTGCATCTTGGCAGTCCATTCTCTGTGCTAAGTAGTCTTCAAAATGTAGTTACATGTGATGTTGTGTATAGCAAACAAAAGCAGAACATGTGTCCTATATATTTATTACCTTAAATAATAATACTCTACCTTGCCCCTATTTTACCAAACATATGTAGTTGGGCCGACTTCAAATCCCGCCTGAAGGGCAAGAGGTCTGCGGAGTGGAATGCCTCAAGGGCTACAGGTGGAGGACCAGCTGTCGCTGTGGAGTTTACAGACTTGGAGGAGATGGCGATGGACTGTGTCAGTTATGAGGAGGGCCAAGGGGTGTCTCATATGGACACGGACCTGCCTGAGATCCTGACGGAACATGACTTGCCAGGTAAGTTTACACACTTATTTGTGTGGTATTTAAACTGTATTTCTAAAACAATACCTAATTCTTTTTTGTACTCTTTTCCCACACATTCTTCTATTTGCTTCCCACATAACACAGCACCGGGGGGTGATCAGTTTGAGTCACAGGAGGGTTATGTGGCTGAGGCTGAGGTGGAGGGACCTAGTGGGTCTGGCAGTGTGGGCCGACAAATCCCACCTCTGCAGGTTCCTACTGGCCCCCCCACCCAACCCTCTGCTATCCCGGAGATCCTGCTTGAAATAGCTAGGTATGGTGAGAGCCTAAATGCTTTTCAAGACGGGGTCATCCGGAAGGTAAGCCAGATAGCTGTCCGTCTCACTGAGCACCGAACCAGTGTTGAGCAAGGTGTTGCCCAACTCTGCCAAGGTCTGGCAGAAATCAGGCAGGGACAAGAACAACTTGCCTCCTCATTCCAAAGCCTTGCAACTAACATCTTGCAAGGGCTCCAGGCCATCGCTGTCTCCCTTGCCCACAGTGGCAGAGAGCCACCCACATCGGCTCCCTCCCCTGCCCCTGCCCAGGAAGAACAGCCCACTGGGCAGGGCCAACGAAGGTCGCTCCGCAGACCAAGACAAGAAGATCAGCCTCAGGTGGGGAGAAAAAAAAGAAAGTGATGTCTCTCCAGATGGGCAGCACCCATGTTTTTCATGTTGTCTCTATGCTATTTTGGAGTTGGCTTGTGTGGCCAGAATGGCTCACTCCCTCTTAGTGAAATGTATTCATAATGTTTGGAGGTATTGTAGCCTGTGAGCTTTTTATCCGAAACACCAGAGCCATCTTCCTCTTACTAGTGTGCTATGTATTGCTGTGTTTGTGTGGTGGATCCTAGGGGGTCATTCCGAGTTGTTCGCTCGCAAGTGAATTTTAGCAGATTTGCTCATGCTAAGCCGCCGCCTACTGGGAGTGAATCTTAGCATCTTAAAATTGCGAACGATGTATTCGCAATATTGCGATTACACACCTCGTAGCAGTTTCTGAGTAGCTTCAGACTTACTCGGCATCTGCGATCATTTCACTGCTTGTCGTTCCTGGTTTGACGTCACAAACACACCCAGCGTTCGCCCAGACACTCCCCCGTTTCTCCAGCCACTCCTGCGTTTTTTCCGGAAACGGTAGCGTTTTTTCCCACACGCCCATAAAACGGCCTGTTTCCGCCCAGTAACACCCATTTCCTGTCAATCACATTACGATCGCCAGAACAATGAAAATGCCGTGAGTAAAATTCCTAAGTGCATAGCAAATTTACTTGGCGCAGTCGCAGTGCGGATATTGCGCATGCGCATTAAGCGGAAAATCGCTGCGATGCGAAGATTTTTACCGAGCGAACAACTCGGAATGACCCCCCTAATTCTTTCTCAGTTGGTCCAATATTGTTGTCTGGCAGGGTTTTTTTTTTTATTTTCTTTACTTCAAATTATCATTTGGTCAGAAGCTGGAGTTTTCCGAGTACTGAGTTCTGCTATATCATTTTTGTCAGTGGCATCTGCTTGCTGCTTGGTCCATCTCTGCCTGTGAGACTCACCTGTAGCCATGTTGTTTTGATTTAAAAATATATTACTACAGTAATAAAAAAATAAAAATTAAAAAAAACTGTGTACTTTATTCAAGGTAATGCATTAGGTAAATCTTAGTGCCAGGAAGATTAGGTAAGCATATAGACACTTGGGAAACAAGGGAACAATCTGCAAATTCCTAAAACAATTGCATCTTTTAAAATCCTACAGGTATGCCTTGCACCACACTTTAAGGTCCATATTAATAAAAATGACACAACTCGTTTTATTATTTACTATGGGCAACAGGACATCATTTAAAACATTGACAGATATTAAAAAAAAAGATTAAAGTATCATTTATGCAGAAATGTAAGCGTATGCTGCATTATGGTTGTGTCTGTTTATTTATGTAAAATGTTGCAGCTTTTAAATTACATTTTGGATAATTTTACTTGTTTGGATTTGGTAGTCTTACACACATTAAAACCTGCCCTTTAAAAAAATGTTTACACACCAACTTGAACACAAATAACAACCTTATTTGGCAGTGTGACAGATTTATATGTGATTAGAATAAACATGTAATGTGGGTTCAGACAATTGCTGTTTGCTGACTTTCATCTGAGCAGTATTTAACAAGTAATTGGCCAACAGATGAATGTGCTCTCCAATTAACTGCTAATTAGTGCATACACACTTGTAACAGTACTTCGCAAATGCAGAGTAACTTCAGACCTACTCGGCTGCTGCGTGAAGATTGCAACGGATTCCTATGTTAGTTTTAACAGCGACAATGTTTTTATGCGAAAAACACGCCTATTGCCAGTTGCATACTCCCACACTGTACGCCCACTTTCACGCCCATGTCGGACCATTGCGAAGTCTCGCCTCCGCCACGCCTCCGCCACTCCCCGTTTTCGTTTGTGAGTAACGTGTGGTTTTTTTTTAAGTATTTTTGCACATCTGTCGTATCGTTGTGCTCGCGCATGCGTATTTACGCTTTTGCGCATGCGCGGTTAGTTAGGTTTTGTACATTTGCGATGCGATAAATCTCTGCGAACAACTCGGAATGAGGGCCTATAACATAACCCTTATGTAAGCAATAACAATATACAAGTCTTGCAGAAGTAGTCCGCACTTGGGACGGGCGCCCAGCATCCTCTACGGACTACGAGAAAAAGATTTACCGGTAGGTTTAAAATCTTATTTTCTCTAACGTCCTAGAGGATGCTGGGACTCCGTAAGGACCATGGGGATTATACCAAAGCTCCCAAACGGGCGGGAGAGTGCGGATGACTCTGCAGCACCGATTGAGCAAACAGGAGGTCCTCCTCAGCAAGGGTATCAAACGTATAGAACTTTGCAAAGGTGTTTGACCCCGACCAAGTATCAGCTCGGCACAGCTGTAGTGCAGAGACCCCTCGGGCAGCCGCCCAAGAAGAGCTCACCTTCCTAGTGGAGTGGGCCTTAACCGATTTCGGTAACGGCAATCCTGCCGTAGAATGTGCCTGCTGAATCGTGTTACAGATCCAGCGAGCAATAGTCTGCTTTGAAGCAGGGCCGCCAACTTTGTTGGCTGCATACAGGACAAACAGTGCTTCTGTTTTTCTGATCCTAGCCATTCTGGCCACGTAAATTTTCAAAGCCCTGACCACATCAAGGGACTCGGAATCCTCCAAGTCATGTGTAGCCACAGGCACGACAATAGGTTGGTTCATATGAAAGGATGAGACCACCTTAGGCCGGAATTGAGGACGGGTCCGCAATTCCGCTCTATCCATATGGAAAACCAGATAGGGGCTTTTATGTGATAAAGCCGCCAATTCCGAAACTCGCCTAGCCGAAGCCAAGGTTAACAACATGACCACCTTCCAGGTGAGATATTTCACTCCACTGTCTTAAGTGGGTCAAACCAATGTGACTTAAGGAAACTTAACACCACGTTAAGGTCCCAAGGCACCACCGGAGGTACAAAAGGAGGCTGAATATGCAGTACTCCCTTCACAAAAGTCTGTACTTCAGGTAATGAGGCCAATTCCTTTTGAAAGAAAATGGATAAGGCCGAAATCTGAACTTTTAATGGAGCCTAATTTTAGGCCCAAATTCACTCCAGTTTGTAGGAAGTGAAGAAAACGGCCCAGGCGGAATTCTTCCGTAGGAGCATTCCTGGCCTCACACCAAGAAACATATTTTCGCCATATTCGGTGATAATGTTTAGACGTCACGTCCTTCCTAGCCTTTATTAGCGTTGGAATGACCTCATCCGGAATACCCTTTTCCGCTAGGATCCGGCGTTCAACCGCCATGCCGTCAAACGCAGCCGCGGTAAGTCTTGGAACAGACAGGGACCTTGTTGTAACAGGTCCTGCCTTAGAGGAAGAGGCCACGAATCTTCTGTGAGCTTTTCTTGCACATCCGGATACCAGGTCCTTCGTGGCCAATCTGGAACAATGAGAATTGTTCTCACTCCTCTTTTTCTTATTATCCTCAACACCTTGGGTATGAAAGGAAGAGGAGGAAACACATATACCGACTGGAACACCCACGGTGTCACTAGGGCGTCCACAGCTACCGCCTGAGGGTCTCTTGACCTGGTGCAATACCTTTGTAGCTTTTTGTTGAGACGGGATGCCATCATGTCTATTTGGGGTAGTCCCCACCGACTTGCAATCTGCGCGAAGACTTCCTGATGAAGTCCCCACTCTCCCGGATGCAGATCGTGTCTGCTGAGGAAGTCTGCTTCCCAGTTGTCCACTCCCGGAATGAACACTGCTGACAGAGCGCTTACATGATTCTCCATCCAGCGAAGAACTCTGGTGGCTTCCACCATTGCCACTCTGCTCCTTGTGCCGCCTTGGCGGTTTACATGAGCTACTGCGGTGATGTTGTCTGACTGGATCAGAACTGGTCGATTGCGAAGTAAGATCTCCGCTTGACGTAGGGCGTTGTATATGGCCCTTAATTCCAGGATGTTGATGTGAAGACAAGTCTCTTGACTTGACCACAGTCATTGGAAATTTTTTCCCTGTGTGACTGCTCCCCAACCTCGGAGGCTCGTGTCCGTGGTCACCAGGATCCAGTCCTGAATGCCTAACCTGCGGCCCTCTAGAAGGTGAGCACTGTTTTGCCACCACAGGAGAGATACTCTGGCCCTGGGGAACAGGGTGATCCGTTGATGCAATTGCAGATACGACCCAGGCCATTTGTCCAATAGGTCCCATTGGAAGGCCCTTGCATGGAATCTGCCTTATGGACTGGCTTCGTATGTTGCCACCATCTTTCCCAGAACTTGAGTGCAATGATGTACTGACACTTGTTTCGGTTTCAACAAGTTCATGACTAGAGTCATGAGTTCATGCGCTTTTTCCTTTGGAAGAAAAACCCTTTTCTGGTCTGTGTCCAGAATCATGCCCAAGAAGGGCCGACGAGTTGTAGGATTCATCTGCGACTTTGGAATATTGAGAATCCCGCCGTGTCGCTGTAACACATGCCGTGAAAGTGATACGCTGCTCAGCAACTTCTCCCGTGATCTCGCTTTTATGAGGAGATCGTCCAAGTACTGGATAATTGTGACACCCTGCTTGCGCATGAGCACCATCATTTCCGCCATTACCTTGGTGAAAATTCTTGGGGCCGTGGAAACCCCAAACGGCAACGTCTGAAATTGGTAATGACAATCCTGTACCGCAAATCTCAGGTACGCCTGATGAGGAGGATATATGGGGACATGCAGGTATGCAACCTTTATGTCCAGAGATACCAAAAAATCTCCCCCTTCTAGGCTGGCGATGACCGCCCTGAGTGATTCCATCTTGAACTTGAATCGTTTAAAGTAAAGGTTCAGGGATTTTAAATTTAAAATGGGTCTGACCGAACCGTCCGGTTTCGGAACCACAAACAGAGTTGAGTAGTACCCCTGCCCTCTTTGAAGCAGGGGAACCTCTACCACCACTTGTTGCAGACACAATTTGTGAATCGCATGTAACACTATCTCCCTTTCCAGGGGTTGTTTCGGTAGGGCCGATTTGAAAAAACGGCGAGGAGGCACTTCTTCGAATTCCAGCCTGTAACCCTGGGAAACAATTTCTATTGCCCATGGATCCACCTGTGAGTGGACCCAGACATGGCTGAACAATCGAAGACGTGCCCCCCCACAGGAGCTGACTCCCTCAGGGGGGCCCCAGCGTCATGCGGTGGATTTAGCAGAGGCTGGGGAGGACTTCTGTTCCTGGGAACTAGCTGTGTTGTGCAGCTTTTTCCCTCTGCCCTTACCTCTGGCAAGAAAGGACGATCCACGTGCTCTCTTGCTTTTATTGGAACGAAAGGACTGCATTTGATAATGAGGCGCTTTCTTAGATTGTGAGGGAATATATGGCAAACATTTTTATTTACCTGCCGTAGCCGTGGAGACGAGATCCGAGAGGCCCTCTCCGAACAATTCCTCACCCTTGTAAGGCAACAACTCCATATGCCTCTTTTAGTCGGCATCACCTGTCCATTGCATGTTCCACAGGACATGTCTAGCAGAAATCGACATAGCGTTGACTCTAGAACCCAGTAGACTAACGTCTCTTTGGGCATGTCTTATATATATATATATATATATATATATATATATATATATAAAAGGCAACATCTTTTACATATAAATATATATATATATATATATATATATATATATATACACATATACACATACTAGGGACAACAACATGGTATCCTTATCTAGGGTTTCAATCTCCGCTGATAAGGTATCAGTCTACACTGCTACAGCGCTATACACCCATGCCGACACAATCGCCGGTCTGAGTAGTGTACCAGAATGTGTGTAAATGGACTTCAAAGTACTTTTACTGCATGCTATCTGCAGGATCCCTGAGGATAGCTGTAAAGTCAGCGCTACCTTTTTGGGTAAACTTGTCAATGCCTTGTACACCCTAGGGGAAGATTCCCATCGTATCCTGGCCCCATTAGGGAAAGGATACTCCCTGAGAATTCTTTCTGGGAAGCTGCAGCTTCTTGTCTGGAGATTCATTTTCACGCTTTTTCTTCATGAGAGGAGGGAAATTTACCTCAGCTTTCTTCCCCTTAAACATGTGTACCCTCGTGTCAGGAACAGATGAGTCATCAGTGATATGCAAAACATCTTTTATTACAATAATCATATATTGAATACTGTTCTGCCAGTTTTGGCTGTAACTTTGCATTATCGTAGTCGACACTGGAGTCAGACTCCGTGTCGATATCAGTGTCTATTATTTTGGATAGTGAGCGTTGTGAGACTCTGAAGGTCTCTGTGACATAGGGACAGACATGGGTAGATTCCCTGTCAGTTCTCTAATATTTTGTGTAATAAATTCATCTTAGCACTTAATTTCACATATCCAATCCTGCGTCGGCGTTGTCGACGGAGACACCACACACACATTTGCTCCATCTCTTCCCTAGGAGAGCCTTTTACCTCAGACATGTCGACACACACGTACCGACACACCACACACTCAAAGAATGCTCTTCTGAAGACAGTTCCCCCCCAAGGCCCTTTGGAGAGACAGAGAGAGAGTATGCCAGCACACACCCCAGCGCTATATGACCCAGGAAAAAACACAGCAATTTGATGTTTACCCCGTAGCGCTGTTATTATTATCTGCGCCGAATTATGTGCCCCCCCCTCTTCTTTAAAACCCTCTCTTCTACCGTGGTATAAGCTGGGGATAGTCCGGGGAGCTTCCTCTCAGCGGTGCTGTGGAGAAAAACATGGCGCTGGTGAGTGCTGAGGGAGAATCCCCGCCCCCTCGGCGGCGGGCTTCAGTCCCGCTAAAAGTGTAAAATTGGCGGGGGCTCATGCATATATACAGTGTCCAGCAGTATATATGCTCTCTTTTGCCAATTAAGAGGTTTATATTGCTGCCCAGGGCGCCCCCCCCCCCCCTGTGCCCTGCACCCTTACAGTGACCGGAGTATGTGAGGTGTATGGGAGCAATGGCGCACAGCTGCAGTGCTGTGCGTTACCTCAGTGAAGATCAATGAAGTCTTCTGCCGCCTTTTGAAGCCTTCTTTCTTCTCATACTCACCCGGCTTCTTTCTTCTGGCTCTGTGAGGAGGACGGCAGCGCGGCTCCGGGATGAACGTCCAGGGCGAACCTGTGTTCTGACTCCCTCTGGAGCTAATGGTGTCCAGTAGCCTAAGAAGCAGAGCCTATCATTTAAGTAGGTCTGCTTCTCTCCCCTCTGTCCCTCGATGCAGGGAGTCTGTTGCCAGCAGTGCTCCCTTAAAATAAAAAACCTAACAAATATACTTTCTTAGCAGGAAACTCAGGAGAGCTCCCTGCAGTGCTCCCATCTCCTCTGGGCACAGTCTCAAACTGAGGTCTGGAGGAGGGGCATAGAGGGAGGAGCCAGTGCACACCCAAAGTCTTTCTTAAAGTGCCCATGTCTCCTGCGGAGCCCGTCTATCCCCATGGTCCTTACGGAGTCCCAGCATCCTCTAGGATGTTAGAGAAAATATGAATTTCAGCTCATACCGTGTGCTATAATGTAAATTATGGCTCATACTGTGTGGCATAATATGTAAAGGGTATCAGTACTAGATAGAATACGGGGTCCTACTATTGTGGTGCATAATGTGTATAAGCGGTATATGGTGAGGTACATTACACTTAAGGACATGCCCCCTTTTGAGTGCCCACGCCCCTTTGCGCACGCATTATTACACCATTAACTTTTCCATACCCCCACTTCAAAATTTGTATTTTGACCACTGTGTATATATATATATATATATATATACACACATAGATAACGGTGAGGCTATTCATGTGGCCTGAGTTTGGCGTCCCAGACATACAAATACTATCAATACATACAATTTTCATACCTGCAGTACTGTCATGAAGGCTGTTTACTTTGGAAACTAACTTTTTTGAACAATAATGTTTGGCATGAGGTCTCCTTACTGTGTATGTATACTAGTGATGAGCGGGTTCGGTTTCTCGGAAACCGAACCCCCCCGAACTTCACCCCTTTTACACGGGTCCAAGCCATACTTGGATACTCCCGTATGGCTCAGTTAACCCGAGCGCGCCCGAACGTCATCATCCCGCTGTCGGATTCTCGCAAGATTCGGATTCTATATAAGCAGCCGCGCGTCGCCGCCATTTTCACTCGTGCATTGGAAATGTTAGGGAGAGGACGTGGCTGGCGTCCTCTTCGTTATTGCTGAACTTGATTGTGCATTATTGCTTAATTGTGGGGAGGACTGGGGAGCAGCTGTATAATATAGGAGGAGTACAGTGCAGAGTTTTGCTGATCAGTGACCACCAGTTATCCGTTCTCTGCCTGAAAAAAAACGCTCCATATCTGTGCTCAGTGTGCTGCATATATTTGTGCTCACACTGCTTAATTGTGGGGACTGGGGAGCAGCTGTATTATATAGCAGGAGTACAGTGCAGAGTTTTGCTGACAGTGACCACCAGTATACGTTGTCTGCCTGAAAAACACTCCATATCTGTGCTCAGTGTGCTGCTTTATTGTGGGGACTGGGGACCACCAGTATAATATTATATAGGAGGAGTACAGTGCAGAGTTTTGCTGACCAGTGACCACCAGTATATAATATATAGCATTACGGTACAGTAGGCCACTGCTGAACCTACCTCTGTGTCGTCATTAAGTATACTATCCATCTAGATTCTATACCTGTGGTGCATTTCAGTTGTGCAGTTTGCTGACACAGTGACCACCAGTATATATAGCAGTACGGTACGAAAGGCCACTGCTGTACCTACCTCTGTGTCGTCATTAAGTATACTATCCATCTACATTCTATACCTGTGGTGCATTGTAGTTTTGCCGTTTGCTGACACAGTGACCACCAGTATACTATATATAGCAGTACGGTACGGAAGGCCACTGCTGTACCTACCTCTGTGTCGTCATTAAGTATACTATCCATCTAGATTCTATACCTGTGGTGCATTTCAGTTGTGCAGTTTGCTGACACAGTGACCACCAGTATATATAGCAGTACGGTACGGAAGGCCACTGCTGTACCTACCTCTGTGTCGTCATTAAGTATACTATCCATCTACATTCTATACCTGTGGTGCATTTTAGTTTTGCAGTTTGCTGACACAGTGATCACCAGTATACTATATATAGCAGTACGGTACGGAAGGCCACTGCTGTACCTACCTCTGTGTCGTCATTAAGTATACTATCCATCTACATTCTATACCTGTGGTGCATTTTAGTTTTGCAGTTTGCTGACACAGTGACCACCAGTATACTATATATAGCAGTACGGTACGGAAGGCCACTGCTGTACCTACCTCTGTGTCGTCATTAAGTATACTATCCATCTACATTCTATACCTGTGGTGCATTTTAGTTTTGCAGTTTGCTGACACAGTGACCACCAGTATACTATATATAGCAGTACGGTACGGAAAGCCACTGCTGTACCTACCTCTGTGTCGTCATTAAGTTTACTATCCATCTAGATTCTATACCTGTGGTGCATTTTAGTTTTGCAGTTTGCTGACAGTGACCACCAGTATATATAGCAGTACGGTACGGAAGGCCACTGCTCTACCTACCTCTGTGTCATCAAGTATACTATCCATCTAGATTCTATACCTGTGGTGCATTTTAGTTTTGCAGTTTGCTGACAGTGACCACCAGTATATATAGCAGTACGGTACGGAAGGCCACTGCTCTACCTACCTCTGTGTCGTCAAGTATACTATCCATCCATACCTGTGGTGCATTTCAGTTGTGCGCAGTATATATAGTAGTAGGCCATTGCTATTGATACTGGCATATAATTCCACACATTAAAAAATGGAGAACAAAAATGTGGAGGTTAAAATAGGAAAAGATCAAGATCCACTTCCACCTCGTGCTGAAGCTGCTGCCACTAGTCATGGCCGAGACGATGAAATGCCATCAACGTCGTCTGCCAAGGTCGATGCCCAATGTTATAGTAGAGAGCATGTAAAATCCAAAAAACAAAAGTTCAGTAAAATGACCCAAAAATCAAAATTGAAAGCGTCTGATGAGAAGCGTAAACTTGCCAATATGCCATTTACGACACGGAGTGGCAAGGAACGACTGAGGCCCTGGCCTATGTTCATGGATAGTGGTTCAGATTCACATGAGGATGGAAGCACTCATCCTCTCGCTAGAAAAGTGAAAAGACTTAAGCTGGCAAAAGCACAGCAAAGAACTGTGCGTTCTTCTAAATCACAAATCCCCAAGGAGAGTCCAATTGTGTCGGTTACGATGCCTGACCTTCCCAACACTGGACGGGAAGAGCTTGCGCCTTCCACCATTTGCACGCCCCCTGCAAGTGCTGGAAAGAGCACCCGCAGTCCAGTACCTGATAGTCAAATTGAAGATGTCACTGTTGAAGTACACCAGGATGAGGGTATGGGTGTTGCTGGCGCTGGGGAGGAAATTGACAAGGAGGATTCTGATGGTGAGGTGGTTTGTTTAAGTCAGGCACCTGGGGAGACACCTGTTGTCCGTGGGACGAATATGGCCATTGACATGCCTGGTCAAAATACAAAAAAAATCAGCTCTTCGGTGTTGAATTATTTCAACACAAATGCGGACAACAGGTGTCAAGCCGTGTGTTGCCTTTGTCAAGCTGTAATAAGTAGGGGTAAGGACGTTAACCACCTCGGAACATCCTCCCTTATACGTCACCTGCAGCGCATTCATCATAAGTCAGTGACAAGTTCAAAAACTTTGGGTGACAGTGGAAGCAGTCCACTGACCACTAAATCCCTTCCTCTTGTAACCAAGCTCCTGCAAACCACACCACCAACTCCCTCAGTGTCAATTTCCTCCTTACCCAGGAAAGCCAATAGTCCTGCAGGCCATGTCACTGGCAAGTCTGACGAGTCCTCTCCTGCCTGGGATTCCTCCGATGCATCCTTGAGTGTAATGCCTACTGCTGCTGGCGCTGCTGTTGTAGCTGCTGGGAGTCGATCGTCATCCCAGAGGGGAAGTCGGAAGACCACTTGTACTACTTCCAGTAAGCAATTGACTGTCCAACAGTCCTTTGCAAGGAAGATGAAATATCACAGCAGTCATCCTGCTGCAAAGTAGATAACTCAGGCCTTGGCAGCCTGGGCGGTGAGAAACGTGGTTCCGGTATCCACCGTTAATTCAGAGGCAACTAGAGACTTGATTGAGGTACTGTGTCCCTGGTACCAAATACAATCTAGGTTCCATTTCTCTAGGCAGGCGATACCGAAAATGTACACAGACCTCAGAAAAAGAGTCACCAGTGTCCTAAAAAATGCAGTTGTACCCAATGTCCACTTAACCACGGACATGGGGACAAGTGGAGCAGGGAAGACTCAGGACTATATGACTGTGACAGCCCACTGGGTAGATGTATTGCCTCCCGCAGCAAGAACAGCAGCGGCGGCACCAGTAGCAGCATCACGCAAACGCCAACTCGTTCCTAGGCAGGCTACGCTTTGTATCACCGCTTTCCAGAAGAGGCACACAGCTGACAACCTCTTACGGAAACTGAGGAAGATCATCGCAGAATGGCTTGCCCCAATTGGACTCTCCTGGGGATTTGTGACATCGGACAACGCCAGCAATATTGTGCGTGCATTACATCTGGGCAAATTCCAGCACGTCCCATGTTTTGCACATACATTGAATTTGGTGGTGCAGAATTATTTAATAAACGACAGGGGCGTGCAAGAGATGCTGTTGGTGGCCCGAAGAATTGCGGGCCACTTTCGGCATTCAGCCACCGCGTACAGAAGACTGGAGCACCACCAAACAGTCCTGAACCTGCCCTGCCATCATCTGAAGCAAGAGGTGGTAACGAGGTGGAATTCAACCCTCTATATGCTTCAGAGGATGGAGGAGCAGCAAAAGGCCATTCAAGCCTATACATCTGGCCACGATATAGGCAAAGGAGGGGGAATGCACCTGACTCAAGCGCAGTGGAGAATGATTTCAACGTTGTGCAAGGTTCTGCAACCCTTTGAACTTGCCACACGTGAAGTCAGTTCAGACACTGCCAGCCTGAGTCAGGTCATTCCCCTTATCAGGCTTTTGCAGAAGAAGCTGGAGACATTGAAGGAGGAGCTAAAACAGAGCGATTCCGCTAGGCATGTGGGACTTGTGGATGGAGCCCTTAATTCGCTTAACAAGGATTCACGGGTGGTCAATCTGTTGAAATCAGAGCACTACATTTTGGCCACCGTGCTCGATCCTAGATTTAAAACCTACGTTGTATCTCTCTTTCCGGCAGACACAAGTCTGCAGAGGTTCAAAGACCTGCTGGTGAGAAAATTGTCAAGTCAAGCGAAACGTGACCCGTCAACATCTCCTCCTTCACATTCTCCCGCAACTGGGGGTGCGAGGAAAAGGCTAAGAATTCCGAGCCCACCCGCTGGCGGTGATGCAGGGCAGTCTGGAGCGAGTGCTGACATCTGGTCCGGACTGAAGGACCTGCCAACGATTACTGACATGTCGTCTACTGTCACTTCATATGATTCTCTCACCATTGAAAGAATGGTGGAGGATTATATGAGTGACCGCATCCAAGTAGGCACGTCAGACAGTCCGTACGTATACTGGCAGGAAAAAGAGGCAATTTTGAGGCCCTTGCACAAACTGGCTTTATTCTACCTAAGTTGCCCTCCCTCCAGTGTGTACTCCGAAAGAGTGTTTAGTGCAGCCACTCACCTTGTCAGCAATCGGCGTACGAGGTTACTTCCAGAAAATGTGGAGAAGATGATGTTCATCAAAATGAATTATAATCAATTCCTCCGTGGAGACATTCACCAGCAGCAATTGCCTCCACAAAGTACACAGGGACCTGAGATGGTGGATTCCAGTGGGGACGAATTAATAATCTGTGAGGAGGGGGATGTACACAGTGAAAGGGGTGAGGAATCGGAGGATGATGATGAGGTGGACATCTTGCCTCTGTAGAGCCAGTTTGTGCAAGGAGAGATTGATTGCTTCTTTTTTTGGTGGGGGCCCAAACCAACCACTCATTTCAGTCACAGTCGTGTGGCAGACCCTGTCGCTGAAATGATGGGTTCATTAAAGTGTGCATGTCCTGTTTTTTTTTTTTTTATAATTATGTTTATTGAAAGTTTTTCAGTCATACAGAAGTAAACAGAAAAATAATCAAACATGGAAATGCTGAACCTAGTAATTATGTAAATTCAAATACAGTGTGGGGTAGATCATTCTATTGCGAAGACACCTTGGTATAGAAAAGGTCTATGATATACATCAAATCTTAACATACTTGGAAAAATCCTAGGTGTAAAATCTTATCAAGGCAAACCAGTTGTAAGTTATATCTAACTTAAAACCTACCAAGTTTAGAAAAGGGTGTCAGACCCATACCTATACAAGTAGCATTGTATAATCAGTACTCCCATACTGTATTAGTCAATGAAGAGAAAAATCAAAGAGGTAGAAAGAGGACAGCAAGATAAAGTAGTAATGGAAAATGGGAAAACACAAGAGGAAAAGGAGGGTGAGGGGGGTGGGGTCGGGATGAAGATGAGTGAAGGGGCCAGCCCCTAACACTCAATATATCTAACTATAGTGCCAGAGAAGACCAGTTAAATACATACTTATAAACGATAGCAATGAGATCATTTTATCATATGCATACAACTCATAGGAGGCCAAAGAACAGTCAAGAGTTCTTAAGATATGCTGTTTGGTTGAAGGAGGTAAAGTGTCTAGGACAGGGCTCCATTTGAGGCAAAACTTCCGTGTGCTAAAAGAGGGCGACAATAACACTGTCTTTCTATCATAGTACATCAACTGCAATAGTTTTTGTTGAACTTCAGTAATGGATGGGGCTGAACGATTAACCCATTTAATCAGTATACATTTTCTGCCAAGCGTGAGAATTACACTAATAATAGAAAAATATTTCGGATTAATCTGCCAGTTTGCAAAATTTAAAGCAAGACAGGCCAACTGATCCGGGAGTACATGCGAGGAAATTAATCTGTTAATATAAGCGAGAAGTTTACACCAAAAACGCTTAATTTTTCTACATTCCCACACACAATGTATAAATGTTGCTGAGGACTTCCCACATTTATGACATTCGCCAGTTTCTGAGGGAACCATATGAGCTCGTTGAGAGGGAGAGATGTATGCTCTGTGCAGAAATCTCAGGTGAACTTCCTGAAAATATGCTGAGGATAAAAATTTGAGAGATCTCTCACATGGATGTGTGAGATCAGCAATGTTCGACAAGGTAGGTATATCAGCTTTGCATTTAGAAAATAAGTTATCCCATTGTATGGTAGGCAGACAAGTTAGCAAAATAGTGTACGCATATTTCACTTTATATGGCCGTACCTGGAAAGAACGTAGGAGAGCATCAATAGCATGAGAGGTTGAGTTCACGCCACTGGGAACTCCCCCCTGAGGCCGAGCACCATAGGAGAGTACAAAGTGACGCACCTGGAAATACATATACATGTGGCGCGGAGATAATTCATATTTTTGGCATAGATCTGGAAAGGAGTATAAAGTTCCTCCAGGATCAAAAACTTTATGAAAGGAATCGAGACCCTTCTCCTTCCATTGTAAGTATGTGGCATTAAGCAACGAGGGTGGGAATGTTGGGTTTCCCCAGAGTGAGATATATTGGGAAAAGCGGGGATCGCGATGACATAATTTGTTAATAGCTAACCACGCGGAAAAGGTGTCTCTGAATAAGATATGGCCTTTTATTAGCGCAGGTATCCGAGTCGGGTGCAGGTGCAAGAGTGCACCAGGAGCGTATGGTGAAAATATGACTGCTTCTAAGTCATAATCAATATATTGTGATGAGCAATGGAGCCAGTCAGCAATATATCGAAAATGAACTGCTAGGGAGTATGCCTGTATATCTGGAGCTGCAAAGCCGCCCTTTGATTTAGGAGATTTTAATATCTGTCTGGCTATTCGTGGTCTTTTACCTTGCCAAAGAAACCTCGAAAAGAGTGCCTCAAGCTTGAGAATATCAGAACGGCTAATGAAATAGGGAGCATTTGTATAAAATAAAATAGCTTGGGGAAAATAATGCACTTAATCACTTCCAGTCTGCCTAAAAGAGACAGAGGTAAGTCCTTCCAGGAGTCTAATTTGTGGGCTAAATTGTCTATAACAGGGGAGTAATTAATTCTGTAAAGATTAGATAATTCAGAGCAAACATTAATACCTAAATATTAAAAGTGGGAATGTGTCACTTTGAAAGTAGCTATATCTGGGTGGGAGAGTAGGGATGGGGACGGTTTACCCAATAGCAAGAGTTCCGATTTATTAACATTGATTCTGTAACCGGCTATTTTCCCAAAGGAATATATCAATTGTAATAAGGAAGGTAGTGATTGCTCTGGATTTGTTAAGAATAAAAGAGTATCATCAGCAAACAATGCAATTTTCAAAATCTGCGAGTCAATTGTAATTCCGTGTATATGAGGTGAATTACGTATAGCTCTTGCTAGGGGTTCAATCGAGAGATCAAAAAGGAGGGGGAAAAGGGGGCAGCCCTGTCTCGTCCCCCTTTGCAATACGAAGGGGGAGGAGAGAAGACCGTTACAGGAAATGGAAGAAGAAGGTGAGGAATATAAGATGCGTAAAATTGAAATAAAAGTATCAGGAAAACCGAAATTATGTAGGGTTTTAAAGAGGAAGGGCCACAGTAAAAGGTCAAAGGCCTTTTCTGCATCAATAGATAATATGAGAGCAGGGGGAGAAGTATCAGAGGAATTTGAATTAGCGTGCTGGATGACCGAGAGGACCCGCCTGAGGTTTACAACCGAGTGTCGACCAGTTATGGTGTGCATGTCCTGTTTATACAACATAAGGGTGGGTGGGAGGGCCCAAGGACAATTCCATCTTGCACCTCTTTTTTCTTTAATTTTTCTTTGCATCATGTGCTGTTTGGGGACAATTTTTTTGAAGTGCCATCCTGCCTGACACTGCAGTGCCACTCCTAGATGGGCCAGGTGTTTGTGTCGGCCACTTGTGTCGCTTAGCTTAGTCACACAGCAACCTTGGTGCGCCTCTTTTTTTCTTTGCATCGTGTGCTGTTTGGGGACTATTTTTTTGAAGTGCCATCCTGCCTGACACTGCAGTGCCACTCCTAGATGGGCCAGGTGTTTGTGTCGGCCATTTGTGTCGCTTAGCTTAGCCATCCAGCGACCTCGGTGCAAATTTTAGGACTAAAAATAATATTGTGAGGTGTGAGGTGTTCAGAATAGACTGGAAATGAGTGGAAATTATGGTTATTGAGGTTAATAATACTATGGGATCAAAATGACCCCCAAATTCTATGATTTAAGCTGTTTTTTAGGGTTTTTTGTAAAAAAACACCCGAATCCAAAACACACCCGAATCGGACAAAAAAATTTCGGTGAGGTTTTGCCAAAAAGCGTCCGAATCCAAAACACGGCCGCGGAACCGAATCCGAAACCAAAACACAAAACCCGAAAAATGTCCGGTGCACATCACTAATGTATACTGAATGTGTATGTTTGCGTTCTATGGCCCTCATTCCGAGTTGTTCGCTCGGTATTTTTCATCGCATCGCAGTGAAAATCCGCTTAGTACGCATGCGCAATGTTCGCACTGCGACTGCGCCAAGTAACTTTACTATGAAGAAAGTATTTTTACTCACGGCTTTTTCTTCGCTCCGGCGAACGTAATGTGATTGACAGGAAATGGGTGTTACTGGGCGGAAACACGGCGTTTCAGGGGCGTGTGGCTGAAAACGCTACCGTTTCCGGAAAAAACGCAGGAGTGGCCGGAGAAACGGTGGGAGTGCCTGGGCGAACGCTGGGTGTGTTTGTGACGTCAACCAGGAACGAAAAGCACTGAACTGATCGCACAGGCAGAGTAAGTCTGAAGCTACTCTGAAACTGCTAACTCGTTTGTAATCGCAATATTGCGCCTACGTCGGTCGCAATTTTAAGAAGCTAAGATTCACTCCCAGTAGGCGGCGGCTTAGCGTGTGTAACTCTGCTACATTCGCCTTGCGAGCGAACAACTCGGAATGAGGGCCAATATTAGAGACCCCCCCAATGTCCATTACATGCTTCCCACATGAAACATGCCTTGTAGACGAAATCTGTGAGCACACATACCAGACAAGAAAAATACCTATTTGCACAACCACAGTCTATTGCAGCCTCCGGAACAAGTAGGAGGCTTCAAAAATCTAAAATAAAAAAATAAAAATACCATACAAAAAAATAGTTCCAGCATTGGCGCAAAAAAACAGTCTTTCATAAAGTTTTCAATAGATATGGAGTGTAATGCTTACATTTTTCACAGGAATCCTCCCTTTATAATGATTCCAAGGCTTTAGACTTTTTCCTTCTATTGCACTGTAGAATAAATTCTCAATAGTAGGGTCACTGGGGGTAATTCCAAGTTGATCGCAGCAGGAAATTTTTTAGCAGTTGGGCAAAACCATGTGCACTGCAGGGGAGGCAGATATAACATGTGCAGAGAGAGTTAGATTTGGGTGGGTTATTTTGTTTCTGTGCAGGGTAAATACTGGCTGCTTTATTTTTACACTGCAATTTAGATTGCACATTGAACACACCACACCCAAATCTAACTCTCTCTGCACATGTTATATCTGCCTCCCCTGCAGTGCACATGGTTTTGCCCAACTGCTAAAAAATTTCCTGCTGCGATCAACTTGGAATTACCCCTCTGGTTTTGTCCAACTGCTAACAAAGTTCCTGCTGCGATCAACTTGGAATTACCCCCACTATCTCAAATACAAAGAGAGAAACAAAGAGAATAGTGCAAAATAGCGTTAAAACATGAAACAGAATTTATTTGGCATCACACTCACAATAGGACAAAGAAAAACAAGCATATCACCAGCATCTGGTGGCTGTTATAACTCTTTGGGGTATTTTCTCTTGAAACCTGCACTTTGGAGGCTGGGGGAACGGATTCCTGGGAGCCTCCAGGAGGGTGAACTGAGGAAAGAGGAACCCTTTAACCACACATGTGGTGATATGCTTTGTCCTTTTGTGAGTGTGTAAATTCTGTTTCATGTTTTAAGGCTATATTGCACTATTCTCGTTGTTTCTCTCTTTGCATTTGAGATGATGACCCTACTACTGAGAATTTATCCTGCAGTGCAATAGAAGGAAAAAGTCTAAAGCCTTGGAATCATTATAAAAGGAGGATTCCTGTGAAAACTGTAAGCACCACACCCCATATCAATTGAAAACTTTAGGAGAGACTGTTTTTTGCGTAATACTGGCGGCGCTATTGTTTTGTATGGAAATCTGTGAGCAGCTGATTAAAATATATTCTTTGTAATAGTTACACTGATTTTTAAGCTGTTTTCTCAGCCTTACAAGATGAATGTTTTACTATAAGTGAGTGGTTCATTACTGCAAATCACATTTTAAAAGGTCCTCAAACTACGGAATGTACCGATTGTAGACATTATATGGTCTCTTAGAAGTCCCTAAGGGATACATTTCCAAATTGCTCCATCACTTTATGTGTTAGGATTTTATTAGTAGAGATAGGATTTTATTAGCAGATTAGAACATGGAAAGCTGATCATGGATTTATGCCAGATTCTCAGATGTAGGCTATACTTCTTCTAAATGTTAAATGAATAAAACAGTGATACTGATATTGAAGTGATGCTTTGGTTGTACAGGAAACCAACTAGAGTGCATAAACTAAACCCAAGTTTATCTTCCGTCCTCTGTCAGACCATATCTATCCTCTTCTAGGGGGTAGGTTCTGTCAGAAGGCAGTCTGAGAGAGATTTGTGAAAGGGATAGATGATGTCAGAGGGCAGTCTAACAAAGGACTGAGGAAGGGATAGATGTGGTCAGAGGGCAGCCTGAGAGAGGTCTGAGGGGACAGATGTGGTCAGATGGCAATCTGAGAGAAGTCTGAGAAGGGGATAGATGTGGTCAGAGGGCAGACTGAGTGAGGTCTTAGAAGGGGATAGGTGAGGTCAGAGGGAAGTCTGAGAGCGGTCTTTGAAGGAGAAAGATGTGGTCAGAAGGCAGTTTGAGGGAGGTTTGGGAAAGGGATAAATGTGGTCAGAAGTCAGTCTAAGGTAGGTTTGAGAAAAGGATAAATGTGGTCAGAAGACAGTCTGAGAGAGGCTTGAGAAAGGGATAAATGTGGTCAGAATGTAGTCTGAGGGAGGTTTGAGAAGAAGATAAATGGGGTCAGATCGCAGCCTGAGAGAGGTTTAAGAAGGTATAAGTGTAGTCAGAGACAAGTCTGAGTTAGGTTTGAGAAAGGGGTAAATGTGGTCAAAGGGCAGCCTGCGGGAGGTTTGAGATGAAGATAAATGGGGTCAGAAGGCAGCCTGAGGGAAGTTTGAGAAAAGGATAAATGTGCTCAGAAGGTAGTCTGAGGGAGGTTTGAGAAAGGGATAAATGTGGTCAGAGAGCAGTCTGAGGAAGGTTTGACAAGGGGATGAATGTGCTCAGAAGGCAGTCTGAGGGAGGTTTGAGAAAGGGATAAATGTGGTCAGGGAGCAATCTGAGGGAGGTTTGACAAGGGGATAAATGTGCTCAGGAGGCAGCCTGAGGGAGGTTTGAGAAAGGGATAAATGTGGTCAGAGAACAGTCTGAGGGAGGTTTGACAAAGGGATAAATGTGCTCAGAAGGCAGTCTGAGGGAGGTTTGAGAAAGCAATAAATGTGGTAAGAGAGCAGTCTGAGGGAGGTTTGACACGGGGATAAATGTGCTCAGAAGGTAATCTGAGGGAGGTTTGAGAAAGGGATAAATGTGCTCAGAGGGCAGTCTGAGGGAGGTTTGACAAGGAGATAAATGTGCTCAGATGGTAGTCTGAGGGATGTTTGGGAAGGAGATAAATATGATCAGAACGTAGTCTGAGGGAGGTTTGAAAAGGGGATGAATGTGATCAGAAGGCAGTCTAAGGAAGGTTTAAGAAGTGGATGAATGTGGTCAGAAGGTAGTCTGAGGGAGGTTTGAGAAAGGATAAGTGTGGTCAGAGGTCAGTCTGAGGGGGGTTTGAGAAGGGGATAAATGTGATCAGAAGGCAGTCTGAGGGAGGGTTGAGAAGGGGATAAATGTGGTCAGAGAGCAGTCTGAGGGAGGTTTGACAAGGGGAAAATGTGCTCAGAGGACAGTCTGAGGGAGGTTTGAGAAAGGGATAAGTGTGGTCAGAGGGCAGACTGAGGGAGGATTGAGACAGAAATAAATGTGCTCAGAAGACAGTCTGAGGGAGGTTTTAGAAAGGGATAAATGTGCTCAGATGGTAGTCTGAGGGATGTTTGGGAAAGGGATAAATATGATCAGAAGGTAGTCTGAGTGAGGTTTGAGAAGGGGATGAACGTGATCAGAAGGCAGTCTGAGAAAGGTTTGAGATGGGGATGAATGTGGTCAGAAGGTAGTCTGAGGGAGGTTTGAGAAAGGGATAAATATGATCAGAAGGCAGTCTGAGGGAGGTTTGAGAAGGGGATGAATGTGATCAGAAGGCAGTCTGAGGGATGTTTAAGAAGGGGATGAATGTGATCAGAAGGTAGTCTGAGGGAGGTTTGAAAAAGGATAAATGTGGTCAGAGGTCAGTCTGAGTGGGGTTTGAGAAGGGGATAAATGTTGTCACAAGGCAGTCTGAGGGAGGTTTGCGAAAGAATAAATGTGGTCAGGGGTCAGTCTGAGGGGGGTTTGAGAAGGGGATAAATGTGGTCAGAAGGCAGTCTGAGGGAGGTCTGGTCTGCTCTGTAAGGGAAAGGGAGACAAATATTTTGTGTGCAGCCCTCGACAGTTAGCTAAAACCTGCTAAAAAGCCTCACCCTCACAAAGCTCTGCAACAATCTAATCAACCATATATTGCCTACAGACACAACTGCATTATAGCTTAAGCTGAATGTAAATATGCAATATATGTATTTGTATACGTGATTTGGAAATAATTCTTTATTTAAAGTTGGATGTGGTGTATGATATACATATAAATAAAAAGTTTCCGGTTTTATTTTTACATATACGTTTGGGTAGCAGAAATGCATTTGCTGCTAAACCAGGCACATTTTGTAATTCAGCCCATCTGATGACTAATCCGATGTGCCTATAGGCTGTTTCCAGGAAAGATGATTACTTAAGGAGACTGAGTAATTTATGCATAGAGTGCTGCACAGTCTTGGCTAGGTGAACAGTCATTAGTAACTGCCTCTTGTCACAGGCCAATCTAATCTCCAAAGAGCAGAGGCACTAAAAGCGATCTCTTATCTGCGTTCCTATGTCATACCACTGTGCTATTATGCCATTGGAGACATTTGCGTAATACATTTATTAATATACTTAGTAAGTAATAAATTGAGTAACTGGGCTAGATAAAATACTAGGGTCAATTGTATTAATGAACAAGGTATCATCATGAGCTAAAATCAGTTGTGTTAAGAAGTTTTCCAATAAATTAATACTAAGGGCAGGATGTAATGGCGTCCGAGGTTGCCGGAGGTGCAGGATGCCTGCCGATCTAGAACGTTTTTTTAAAGGTGCAATTACTTACAAGACATGGTTTTGCCTTGTAAGTGATTGGCCCTTTAAAAAAAATCCAAGATCAGCAGCGTCCTGCACCGCTGTCGATCTGGGACGCCATTACATCCCTCTGTAAATTTATCTTATTTGAACTATTAAGACAATTATGAAATGCGCCCGAGACATTGAAGACTTTAAGGGGCTCATCTGGAGATGGATTTAAATGCGCTCTAAAAATACTCAGGAAAAAGACACATAAACAAAATCTCCAATATATAGCATCTGTGCCAAATTTATGTCCAGCAGGCAAGTGTGGATGGTGTAATGGTTAGCATTACTGCTTTGCAGCACTGAGCACTCATGGGTCCGATTCCCACCATGGCTCTAACTGTGCGGAGTTTGTATATTCTCCCCATACTTGTGTGGGTTTCCTCCGGGTACTCCGGTTTCCTTCCACAATCCAAAAATATACTGGTAGGTTAATTGGCTTCCAACAAAAATTTACCCTAGTGTGAATGTGTGTGTGTGTACATGTGATAGGAAATATAGAGGCAGATGTATTAACCTGGAGAAGGCATAAGGAAGTGATAAACCAGTGATAAGTGCAAGGTGATAAACACAACAGCCAATCAGCTCCCATATGTAAATTAACAGTTAGGAGCTGATTGGCTGGTGCATTATCAACTTTCACTTAAGACTGCTTTATCACTGGTTTATCACTTACTTATGCCTTGTACAGGTTAATACATCTACCCCATAGATTGTAAGCTCCACTGGGGCAGGGACTGATGTGAACAGCCAAATATTCTCTGTAAAGCGCTGCGGAATATCTATGCGCTATATAAATAACTGGTAATAAATAATAAATAAGTGTGTAAACTTAAGGGGGCAATACATCCGGCAGGTATTGGGCCTGTTCCCTGCTGGTAATCCTTGATTCACCGATTCTGACCAAAATGTGATCGGGCTGGCGAGTCAGTGATTCTTAGCAAATTCTGCAAAAGATCGACAATCATCAATGTCCACCGATTGGTGGATTGCATTGTCAGAAATGGGAATCGGGCCATAGATGTATGGGCACATTGCGCTCTGCAAGAGTGTTAAAAAGAGCTTAATGGTGATAGAAAAAAGTGCATAAGTCAAATTAAACTGTTTGTGTACAGTAGAATAATGTAAAAAGGCATTGACATATCAAAAGAGCAGGGGGTGCATTATGCTATGGGGCCCTGCCATTTTGGGGCCCCACAAGCCCAGCAAGCAACCCCACTGCACCACGCTATTCATTTTTCTTTTGCACACTGTCACGGGCACCAGGGGAGGGAGAAGCCACTCTCCCCCCCCCCCTCTGCCAGCAGCATTGCTGAGCCAGCCAGGAGTACCCCAGGGCCCACCTGTCTTAGGCCCCCCTTAGCAGTAGCTGCTCCGCTCCTGCTCTGGTGCTGCTGTCTCTCCTTTCCAGCCTCTGCCACCAGAAGCAGCTCTCCTGGCAGCAGCGGAGGCCGGAGATTGCCTAAATCAGTCCCCGTGCTGGCCGAGAGGAGGGATGAGGGAGATGCCACAGAGCTGCATTAAGGACATCACACAGGCGAGGGCATGGGACTCATTGCGTTCCTCCCCCGGCAGTGTGGAGTCTTTTCTCCCCCCTGCAGTGTGGGGCCCCCTCCCCTGATGACTCCTGTTGCTAGCTGTGCTGGTCTAGAGGTGAGTGCATCATTTGGTGGTTGGCCTCGTTGGGGTGAAGGGGGGGAGGTGCATAGCGGATGCAGCCAGGGGATTGTTGCTGGAAGGTGTGGGAGGGCCTCCCTGTCTTGGCTGCCCTGGGCCCCCCAAGGGCTTAATCCGGCCCTGTGTGCAGTACACACACAAAATTACATTGATCTAAAGGCTAAATGAACCCATATACTGTATTAATATATGCATCTGGGGCCCTTGAGGTACGATTGCCAAATATTCCATGGTCAAGTTCTCCTGTCCTGGTTCCCATCCTGTATCGTGGTTATAGGACTGCATCTGACACATTCTGCACTTTAGCTATAATGGCAATTTTTTTTGTATTAACTTCTTTTCCGGAGAGCTTTCCTCAGGTCTGATTCATAATTTCACAAGATTGTAGCATCAGAGTTACCAGCTGAGACAATATTCTGACATTGTACATTTCTACAAATTGCACATTTGCTGAACCTCGCAAGATCCTTTCAAGGTCAATGGCTTATTTTCTTTTAAGATATTGCTCACTTGAAAGATTCATCTGTTGCATTGCATAATTCTAGACGTATACATAAAACGGATTCCACAGAGTTAGAGTCATTTAGACTGAAAATAGTAAGTAGGTTGTAATGAGATAAATCAACACTGACAGAGCCTGTGTTAGCCAATATCATTTTCAAATATCAGTTAATTTAAGTTTAGATGTCTTCATTCTAAACTTTTATCTAAAAAGTTGTTAAAGTGGAACTCTAAAAAACGAATGATGGTTATATTACAGCACTTTAAGATCTCTTTGGGATAATTTAAATATGGGAAATGAAATATAGTAAAGCGAGTTGGTTTAAACCACCATACTCACGTTTGTTACCACGTCATTAGTTTGCTGGGGGCTGCGGCCATAATGAACTATCACCCCCCAATTCACCAGGCTCATCTAGGGAGATGGCTACACGCGGCCTAGCTGTTATATTTCCCTTACCATCCTTTTTATGCAGGCTGCACCCACCCACTACACAGTACCAATGGGAAGGTTTATGCATGAGTTGAGCTGTGACCTCTGATAAGATTTTGCGACCTGTTGGATTGCATTAATGCTTTCAGCTAGCTTTATATGCTAATATCTGATTTTACATGGTTATGGATCAATGGGTCGACCTGAAAAAGCGTGATAGTGTCTAGGTCAACGCCAAAAGGTTGACAGGCACAATATCGACATCTGAAAAAAGGTCGACTTTGACAAAAGGTCGACACGGTAAAGGTCGATACAGGAACAGGTCAACATTAGTTGTTTTTTTTTTTTTTTTGTGTCGTTTTCTCTGGAAAGCTCAATTAGTGCACTGTGTCCCCTAGCATGGCGAGCGACTGCGGGCAAGGTGCCTCGCTCTCCCACCGCTGCGCTCGGCACATATTCCTAGTCGTAATCCACATGGATGGTAAAGTATCAAAAAGTTGAAAATAATAATAAAAAAAGCCCTTACGTCGACCTTTTCCGGTGTCAACAATTGCCACGTTGACCTTTTGTACATGTTGACCAATAGTGGTCGACCTATTGACTGTCGACCTATCATCCGGATCCCATTTTATGTTACAGTTGATTTTTTAATTAAATAGTTTGGAAACAAAAACGTTTGTCTGTGACAATAAATTAAGGATAATCAGATCTAGCTGTCTAGTAGTAATGGTGGAACATGTCAATCGAAAAGGGTTGAATTAAAGTCTTTGAAACGTGCGGTTTCTAATCTTAGTTACAGCATAAGTGTGAAGCGATCACTCATTATTAATCTGCTTTTTTTTTACTAAAAATACAATCGTTTTACTTAAATGTCATCACAACATCTGTGCAGTAATTGAAAATATGTCTAATTGTACATAAGGCTACTCATTCATCGCAAAACATGAAAAATTGTTGGCCAGAGAAAAAAGTAATAAAGATACAGTAATACAGACTACATTACAATTGTCAATACACTACGTCTAAACACTTCTTGCAGCTTTGTTTGCTTCATTCGCCTCTTTATCCTTCAAATGGTATCTGGTCTCTAGGTCGACAGTGTCTAGGTCAACCACTATTGGTCGATAGTAAATAGGTCGACAGGCTTTCTAGGTCAATAGGTCAAAATGTCAACATGAGTTCTAATTTTTTCTTTTTTTTGAACTTTTTCATATTTTACAATCCACGTGGACTATGATTGGGAATGGTAACCTGTGCCGGGCGCAGCAATAGTGGAGCGAGGCACCTTGCCCGAAGCATGGCGAGCAAAGTGAGCATTATGAGGGGACACAGTGCACTAACTGGTCACTGTACGGCGAAAATTACACCAATTTATTTTTAAAAAAACCTCATGTCGACCTTTTGACCTGTTGACCTAGATCATGTCGACCTAGAGACCTTTTCGACCTAGAATCGCTGTAGACCTAGTTACTGTCGACCAATAGTGGTCGACCTAGACACTATCGACCTAAGTGTGGTCGATCTTCCATACCATACCTCCTTCAAATCTTACTGCTCCTCCGACTGCATCTGAGAAGCCCCCAAAAAGCCATTGTTATATTTTGTGATAATGACTTCTCCAAATGGTATCACCCCCACATGTGGAAAAAAAGTTTCAAAATAGTGTAATATGTACAAATAAACATTTAGTAAATCTTCCAATCAGTAGACATTCTTTCAAAGAATAAAAAATGATATAATCTTATAATAAAACTATAAGGGTTGTGTCTGTAGTGTATATAGCATTTTTTTCTAAACATGATACTAGAAATTGTTTATGAACTATGGAGATGGGGGGGAAAATCGGAAATTTTGTCTGTCTGTTTTTCTGTTTGTTCTGGCATCACACAAAAACTACTGAAAAAATCTGGATCGTGTTTTCAGTATTTTATAGCTTACGGTAAGTACATAGAAAGATACTGAGATACTAAATCTGGAATCCCCTTAGTAGTCATTGTCTTTTGATCACATTACAGAAGTGTTAAGAAGTCCAAAAATGGGGATCCAGATCTCCCCCATCCCAACTATAAACTCAGGAGTGCCTACATTTTATGCTGTAAGTTGTTTAGTTTTCAAAATGGCCAGAATCTTTGGATGTCATTATGTTACAACACATTTTTTGCATTTCATTAATACTAACATGAAATTAGAAAATACATTATCATTTGAATTGCAAATTTTATTATGAAAACTGACTTGTAGAATCCTGATTTTTTTTTGCTGGTTTGGGCAGGTGCATTGATGTTGAAGCCATAACCACAAAGTATTTCTTGATGTTGGTTATTAAGAAATAGACTCATATGCTTTTACTTCACTGTTCTGTAATTTCAATAATAAAAAATGTTGTTGTTTTTTACCATTTCGGGAAGATTTCCTATTCCTGTATGAAGAGGTATAAATTAAATTTGAATAGTCATGGGGGTATATTTACAAAGATTCGTGTTTTGGCCGTTTTGAAGGGTGTTAGAACTCGAATGGTATCGGGTGCATTTTACTGCAACTTTTTGAATCCTGATACGATCATTCACTAAGCTGCCGAGTTTTGCACAATCGTTTTTTCCGATGTCGATGTGATTCGTAATATCAGGCAGTGTTTTATGGGAGTGATGAGTAAAACACTGCCTGACAAAACACAAGGAATCGCGGCCGGATCTGTGAGATCCGTGCAGGGCTTCATTGTGTACCTTAAAAAGTTGATTAAAGTCTTAAAAAATCTGAAAAAATTGCGTGGGGTCCCCCCTCCTAAGCACGACCAGCCTCGGGCTCTTTGAGCCGGTCCTGGTTGAAAAAATATGGGGGGAAAAATGACAGGGGTTCCCCCATATTTAATCAACCAGCACCGGGCTCTGTGCCTGGTTCCAAAAATACGGGGGACAAAAAGCGTAGGGGTCCCCCGTATTTTTGAAACCAGCACCGGGCTCCACTAGCCAGGAACATAATGCCACAGCCGGGGGACACTTTTGTACTGGTCCCTGCGGCCCTGGCATTACATAACCAACTAGTCACCCCTGGCTGGGGTACCCTGGAGGAGTGGGAACCCCTTAAATCAAGGGGTCCCCCCCCTCCAGCCACCCAAGGGCCAGGGGTGAAGCCTGAGGCTGCCCCCCCCATCCAAGGGCGGCGGATGGGGGGCTGATAGCCTTTTGTAAAAATGTGAATATTGTTTTTAGTAGCAGTACTACAAGTCCCAGCAAGCCTCCCCGCAAGCTGGTACTTGGAGAACCACAAGTACCAGCATGCGGTGGAAAACCGGGCCCGCTGGTACCTGTAGTACTACTACTAAAAAAATACCCCCCAAAAAACAGGACACACACACCGTGAAAGTATAAGTTTATTACATACATGCACACCTCCATACATACATACTTACCTATGTTCCCACGAGGCTCGGTCCTCTTCTCCATGTAGAATCCTTGGGGTACCTGAGAAAAAAAATATACTCACATAATCCAGTGTAGAATCAGACCTTTGTATAATCCACGTACTTGGCAAAATAATAAAACGGAAACCCGACCACGCACTGAAAGGGGTTCCATGTTTACACATGGGACCCCTTTCCCCGACTGCCAGGACCCCCCTGACTCCTGTCAAAGAGGGTCCCTTCAGCCAATCAGGGCGCGCCACGTCGTGGCACTCTCCTGATTGGCTGTGTGCTCCTGTAGTGTCTGTGAGGCAGCACACGGCACAGATACAATGTAGCGCCTATGCGCTCCATTGTAGCCAATGGTGGGAACTTTGCGGTCAGCGGTGAGGTTACTTTCGGTCAACCGCTGACCGCAAAGTTCCCACCATTGGCTACAATGGAGCGCATAGGCGCTACATTGTATCTCTGCCGTGTGCTGCCTCACAGACACTACAGGAGCACACAGCCAATCAGGAGAGTGCCACAACGTGGCGCTCCCTGATTGGCTGAAGGGACCCTCTTTGACAGGAGTCAGGGGGGGGGGTCCTGGCAGTCGGGGAAAGGGGTCCCATGTGTAAACATGGGACCCCTTTCAGTGCGTGGTCGGGTTTCCGTTTTATTATTTTGCCAAGTACGTGGATTATACAAAGGTCTGATTCTACACTGGATTATGTGAGTATAATTTTTTTCTCAGGTACCCCAAGGATTCTACATGGAGAAGAGGACCGAGCCTCGTGGGAACATAGGTAAGTATGTATGTATGTATGTATGGAGGTGTGCATGTATGTAATAAACTTATACTTTCACGGTGTGTGTGTCCTGTTTTTTTGGGGGTATTTTTTTAGTAGTAGTACTACAGGTACCAGCGGGCCCGGTTTTCCACCGCATGCTGGTACTTATGGTTCTCCAAGTACCAGCTTGCGGGGGAGGCTTGCTGGGACTTGTAGTACTGCTACTAAAAACAATATTCACATTTTTACAAAAGGCTTTCAGGCCCCCATCCGCCACCCTTGGCCCTTGGGTGGCTGGAGGGGGGGACCCCTTGATTTAAGGGGTTCCCACTCCTCCAGGGTACCCCGGCCAGGGGTGACTAGTTGGGTATGTAATGCCAGGGCCGCAGGGACCAGTATAAAAGTGTACCCCGGCTGTGGCATTATGTACCTGGCTAGTGGAGCCCGGTGCTGGTTTCAAAAATACGGGGGACCCCTACGCTTTTTGTCCCCCGTATTTTTGGAACCAGGACCAGGCGCAGAGCCCGGTGCTGGTTGATTAAATATGGGGGAACCCCTGTCGTTTCCCCCCCCCATATTTTTCCAACCAGGACCGGCTCAAAGAGCCCGAGGTTGCTTATGCTTAGGAGGGGGGACCCCACGCAATTTTTTTTTCTGTTTTTACACTAAACAGACCCTTTCCCATAGATAACCATGCACAGATCTCACTGATCCGTGCATGGTTATCCAAACTCGACTGGAAAAAGCAGGTCTATTTTTTTGCTGCTTTTTTTAACGAATCTAAAAAACACAGACCCGCACTTGAACACTCAGAAACTAACACCCAAATACGAATGAATAGTGAATGCCCGTATTGTATGAAATAACAGCCGTGTTTGACCGATGGTCTATTCATTCATATTTCGGAACTTTGCAAATCAAACCATTACGAATAGTCCAAACACTGCCAAGATTGGTGCTTAGTGAATTCCCGGATTGGGACTTAGAAAAAAAAACACAAATCGGACAAACTCGGATTTTTAGTAAATACTGGCCATGATCTGCTGGAAAAGAAAAGGTTTCATATTTTTTAGTAGCTCATAAAAAAATCACTGATATTTATTGTTGAAATATGACCAGCTCAAAAAGTGACAATGTACACTAGGCTCAACACAAGGATGAAAAAATTTTGATTTCAGTGGTTGAAATCCCAACGGTGAGAATGCTGACAGCGGCATCCCAACGTTCAAAATCCAGACAGATCCTGGTGATTATCTTAACCCTAAACCTATCATTAACCCACCACTCCTGCAACCTAACCCACCCCTCATGTAGCCTAACACTAACGGTTCCCTCCCACAGCCTAACCCTAACCCTCCCCCACCACCTAACCCTCCCACTAGTGCCTAACTTTTAGCCTAAACCCAACCACAGTATTTTCCATTGGGATTCTGACAGTCGAAATGCCGCTGTTGACATTTGGACCATCGGGATTTCAACAGCCGGGATCCCGACTGCATCCCGGAAAAATTAAGGGATTAAATATTTAGTGTCTCCAACCCATGCCTTTTCTGGCTGCTTCCCACATTGTCTTGGGCAAGACTTAGGTTACGTAGCAGTCATTGACCTGTATCCAGAATCCTTAAAAGGCAATTCTGTAGACTTCCTTCTTGAATCTAGTAAGAGTTGGACCAGTTCCTTTAAGGTTGGACATTTGACTGGTATATCAGTACCCACATTTCCAGGTGGATCTGGTCAACTATAACCTCCTGGAACAGAGGAAAATCTTGCCCCAGGATAAGGGGGGTATTGTAATTTTGGGACTACAGCAGCCACTACCGTACATGTTTACCCTTTTACTGTAAGAGGTAAAGAAACTCATATTCCTCTGTAGTTCCATGAATGCATAATACTTTCACCATAGGCAACCTTCCCAACATTACTTTTGGAACAACAGAACTAGAGACTACAGTATATTGGTTCATTAGAACAGTCATCTGAAACTGCAACAGATTTCCTGTAGAAGGGAATATGTAGCTTCAAGGAATGGTGGAACCTAGCCAAGCAACTGTACAGTCCATTGATTTCTGATGGCTTGGGCGCTCAGCACAGAAATGCCCAGGTTCACCATATTCAGAGGGCTTAGGCAGAGGGACTTGCACATCGGCTCCTCTGTTGGCAGTGTTATCCTTTGTCTGGGCATCAGCTTTGGATTCCCTTCAGGAGCCCCTGACATGTGTTGCTGTGCTAAATATTGGTCTATTGCCATGGCAAGGTCCTCATAAGACTGTGGCTCTGCTTGTAGCAGTCACCTCTGTTAGTTTTATGGATACAGTGATCAATGGCTAGAAACTCCATCATACGGTCAGGTGTATTGATTCCTAACTGCAACTAGCTCTTTAGCACTTTAGAGAGTTCTGCCAACTGTGAACAAAGTGCTTTATCTTTAACAAAATGCCATTCATGGAAGTGCTGAGCCTCCCTGGCCCCGTCACTCCTAACTGGGCCAGTATCACAATTTTCACCTGCTGATAATTAGGATCCTTTTAAGAATAAATCAACATAGGCCCACTGAGCTTCACCACTCAATTACAGTGCTAGATTTTCTGCCCAGGCTTCTGGTGGCCAATTATGCTTCATAGCAGTTCGCTCAAAAGCTAAGAGATATGTCTCCATATCATCTAAGGAGGTCATTTTCTGCAAGACAGTTGACCCAGAGACCCCCATGTCCCTGCCTTGCTTAAACCATCTTCTTACGCAAGAGCTTAGTATTTTCTACTTGGGCCCCTGCAACCTGTAGCATCTGGCCTTTTTGAACCTGCTGCGTAGTGGCCACATTCAACAATGCACTTAGAGTATCTTCCATACTGGTATCTGGATGTTTAGGAAAACTAAACAGTGCTTAACTCAGCATAAATTAACAGTTTTCAACATGACAAAATTAATCAAGCACTGTCTAGTGAAACCAGAAAACAGACTTATAACACAGACAACACATTTTCTATGTGACACTACAATTACCAGCATTTATCACAGTCTGTCTTGCAAGAGGTTTCTCTCTGAACCACAGTTTGCTTAAATAAGCCAGAGAAAGATACTTGCATTCAGTAGAAAAGGCTATTTTTTTCTTTATCCCTTTCTCTGCTGCACCAATTTCACAAACAATTTGCTTTTGCTTTCAGAAATTCATTAGCAACAAGGACAATGTACACACAAGAATTGTACTGTATTTTTTCTAACCCTTGCCTCATACAGTATGCAGGCATTTTTTTTGTTTACACACCACATTACAGACATTTTTTGAGATTAAAGCTAGGTACACACTGGCAGATATATCTGCAATTCAATAAATCTGCAGATATATCTGCCGATGGTGGTTGTTCATATGCTGGGTACACACTGGCCGATATATAAGCCATTTAATTGAACTGCCGATATATTGCGGGTATGTTGGCCAGTGTGTACGAGCAATATGTCTGTGGATGCTGTCATTCACAGTGTGTGTGCAGGGATACATGGAGAATTAACCACGTCTCCACCATCAGTCTGCAGTCTCCCAGAGATGGCATTAGTCTCTTTCACCAGAGGCCTGGACAAACTACCCTGTTTGTCGCAACATGTTTTTATACACACAGAGTTTGCGTATAACTCTATGAGGCCACCTGTGTGCAGATCTCATAAAGTTACATACATGATCATATCTTTTGATTGTTGTTTCATCTGCAATACAATCACGTGCTTTCCAAATTATACAAAAGTCAAATAAAAATACATTTTAAACACTCTGAATGACGGTTTGCATCTTGTAAATAGATATACCAATTTAGAAGAAGGAAACTTCAAAGGGCGTGTTAGCATGCAAATGCAATCTAGATGGCTGTCACCTAAGAAGATACATTTCTATTGAATGTCAGACAGAAATCATTTTTCAAAATTCCATACAATTATGTGGAATAGTGGCTGTTTTCTTGTGTTTCCATGGAAATATAGCATTTTATTCTTCACTGAGCTAATGGGAGAGTCAGGATATACGGCATATTAAAAAGTGTTCTATTGCTTTTATCTTTTTGTATTTACTTGGATCCAGAACATGATAAAAGTTTGATTTCTGAAATGATTCACACATTGTGTCCAGTATTAGCTTGTACCATAGTATGGAATTCAGAAGACAACCAAATATTCCCTCATCTCAAGAATATTGTTAGGAAGACAAAAGCTTTCCTTAATCAAACGAATGATGTAAAAAGGGCAAGATAATTATTTAACTGAAGGCACAATTATGATAATCATTGCTTTTCCTTCATTTACATTAGAGAAAAGGTTTATTATTAAGCACTGAGTTTTTGAAAATAACCTTGGTTCTTTACAGAATGCTTTTGTAATGACAAACACAGATACAATATACTGAATTTTTGAGGACATGCAATACACCATAAAATATTGTTTCCCATAATTGACTGTTTTTTAAGATTTATACAGTATAATTTTATAAGGTAAAACAATATTGTTTATAGTACAGCATAATATAGTATAGTAAGTTGTTTGTATGATATTCTACTTATCTAGACTCAGGGACATCACATGGGGGGGTGGGGTGGGGGTGGAGGGTGTAATCCTTCCTGGGGGTGACGCCAAAATGCTGCCTCCTGCCGAGGAACTGGAGCTGGGTGCTGCAGTTTGAAATTATCCTGCAGTACTCAGCTCCAGTTTCCGGAGGCAGAGTGATGTAACTGAGGTCTCCCCACAAGGCCCAAAAGCAATTGGGGGCTACTGCAAGGCCACACCTCCTATCCACAACACCACACACTTTTTTGGACGCACTGTCTAGACTTATCTAAAGAGAATTTCAAGCAACAGGAAATTTTACTAAAGTAAACTCCACATTGTTTGTGACTAGGGTCAGATCACTTTATTCATATGTCACTACAGTATCTCTCTATATGGCTCCAGTATTAAAGTGGGCAGGGCAAGAGCAGATTGTAGATACAGTATTGACATAATAGCACATATTATTGAGATACTCATTATATAGAAAGCTGTGTGTTATTCTATTAGTGAGGACAGGGCTGCATGTGACAGGAACAGTGGCATGATGTGAGGTGGGTAATGAAGGCAGCAGAATGCCACAGACTTAGAATTATATAGTGGAAGGAGCAGGGTCCCCCATCATCACAGAGTACATCAGAAGATGAGTGATGTGTCAGTGAAAACAGGCCTGCATGTGACAGAGGCAGAGACACGATATGAGGAAGGGAAAGGAGGCAACAGGATGCCACGGGATGTAGTTATGTGACCGGCGGTCAGGAGACCACTGGTCACTGTACCGATGCCAGGATCCCAACCAATTGACACACCGACAGTCGGCATGCCGACTGACAGGGATTATTCCCACTCGTGGGTGTCCATGACACCCACAGAGTGGGAATAGAACCTGTGGCATTTGCAGCGAGCCACCAAACCTGCCCGCAAGTGGCTTCATTGCGCTTGCGCCCCCAATCCCAAACGCTGTTCACCCGAACCCAACCCGAAAGCCACAGACTGTGAGTTATATAGTGGAAAGAGCAGGGCCCATGGCAGCACAAGTGCACAGTATATCTGGAGATGAGTGATGTGTCAGTATAGATAGGACTGCTTGTACTGTACCATGGGCAGTGACATGATGTGAGGAGAGCAATGAAGGCAGCAGGAAGCCACAGACTGAGAGTTACATTGTGGAAAGAGCAGGGTTCCCCACAGCAGAGTATATCAGGAAATGAGTGATGTGTTCGTAAAAACAAGGCTGTATGTGACAGGGGTAATGTTATGATGTGAGGAGGTGAATGAGGCAGCAGGAAGTCACTGACTGAGAGTTATACAAAGGAAGGAGCAAGATACTCCTAGCAGTACAGAGTATTTCAGGAGATGAGCAATGCGTTAGTGAGAACAGGATTGTACGTGACTGGGCCAGTGACATGATGTGAGGCAAGAATTAAGGCAGCAGTAAGCCACAGTCTAAAAGTTGTAGGGCGGGATGTACTAAAGCTTAATATTTGCGATAAAACCCCCCAAAATTCCTACGCCAGGATGTACTATCCTTCACCCCCGCGTTAAGTGCCAATTCCTCTCCGTTCACACTCACTGCTCCGCTGTCCGCCACCTCCCCTCGTCTGCTTTCTCATTTCCCTCTCCCTCCTCATCACCGCCGCGGCCACTGAGTTCTCCTCTCGCAGCGCTCCCCATGGCCTTTGGCGCATGCGCACCACTCACGGCGCAGGAAGCCTCCAGGATCTGTCCAGGAAGGCTGTGTGCGCATGCCCGGAAAGCACAGTGAGGAGCTAAGGGGAAGTGGCAGGCAGCGGAGTGGTAAGTGTGAACGGAGAGAAAACGGCACTTAACGCGGGGTCGAAGGATAGTACATCCCACCCTTCATTATGTACCAAACTACAGAATGAAATACATTCCAAAGCTTGGAGCCTGTGGGCAATGCCATCTTTGGGTGGCATTACCCAATAGAAGCCTATATCGCGGAAAGTAGCGTGAAGTACCGTATCGAGGGTGCAATGCTTAGCACATTCCGCCCCTATAGTCACACGATGAAATGAAAAAAGAAAGTGTTCAGTGAGAAAAATAGAAGGATTGGTGGGGAGTGAGGAAAAATTACAGCCAAATCATTTAAATTAGTTTTGTATATATGTCACTAAGGGTCTTTTACTTTGCCCTCCATCCATCAAACAAATCTCGCTGGAGGATGCAATATATTACACTACCAAGGGTGGCACCATCTTGGTCCAAAAACATTTTACAAATAAACTTGTCGCATAATGGCCCTTATTCCGAGCTGTTCGCTCGCTAGCCGCTTTTCGCAGCAGTGCACACGCTAAGCCGCCGCCCTCTGGGAGTGAATCTTAGCTTAGCTGAATTGCGAACGAAGTATTCGCAATATTGCGAAAAGATTTTACTTTGCAGATTCTGAGTAGCTCGAGACTTACTCTTCCAGTGCGATCAGTTCAGTGCTTGTCGTTCCTGGTTTGACGTCACAAACACACCCAGCGTTCGCCCAGACACTCCCCCGTTTCTCCAGCCACTCCCGCGTTTTTCCCAGAAACGGCAGCGTTTTTTCACACACTCCCATAAAACGGCCAGTTTCCGCCCAGAAAAACCCACTTCCTGTCAATCACACAACGATCAGCAGAACGAAGAAAAAACCTCGTAATGCCGTGAGTAAAATACCAAACTTCTTATCAAATTTACTTGGCGCAGCCGCAGTGCGAACATTGCGCATGTGCAGTTTGCGGAAAAATCGCTGCGATGCGATGAAAAAGAACGAGTGAACAACTCGGAATCAGGGCCCATATGCGCGTAAGTATCACAAAAAAGCATTAACATTTTTGCAATTCATAAATAGTTTTGAGACTTAAAAAATGTAAAGAGCCAGACCTGAATTTATAGAGGGCAAAGCAGTCAAAACAGGGATGGCTACAAAAATTAAACAGAAACAGAATAGCAATGATAACTGAGCAAAGACAGTTTAGTGTTTACATTTGCCAGTTTAGTTACAGACCTATAATAAACAAACAAGATTATCATACGATAGGATGGCTTAAGTTCTTTAAATAAAACTGTGTAAATAAACTATGTGTGTTTGCTAATAAAAATTGCTTATTAAAAATAATGAATAAACCCAAATAACAAGAAAAAAATGTTTTCCAAATAGAATATAAATATCTATAAAGTATGAAATTATCAGCAAGAATTCCTATTCAGTTGTCAGAGACATTTAAATGTAATTAATATATCTATAGATTGAAATGTAAAGATTCATATGGTAAAATGTGCAATTATCCAGCAGTATATAGAAGATAATCATATACCCATTAATTGCAACAACTATAAATCTTTCTATGTAAACAGCAATACTGTGCAATAAATATATATGCATTTACCTATACAAGATTACTTGTGGAATAGTTACACTTGGGCAGGACTTGTCTTCAGCAATACTGTATCTTCATTAATCACTATCACTTGTATAAACATAATGGGTCACATTTACAGTTAGACTCAGTTGTGCTCGGAAAACATTAAATGTACAGGAAAAGAGTGGAGCAGTTCTGTCTTTCAGTATTGCTAATTAAATTAAATTAAATTAAATTGTTTAATTCAGAAATGTAACATGTTTAACTGAAAAATGCAATTAACTTGTCCCCAAGGGCCTATGAACGGTTCTACTTTCACACGTGTCCTAACAATGATTACTGACGGTAATGATAATAAGCAAGTGACTTGCATGATGCCATAGCATTGTAAGTAGTTTGCAAATTGATTTGTGGGAGATTTGGATTTTGGAGCAGATGCAGTGACTGGGGTCATTACAGTATTTCATCATTGACCAATTATTCCTGTTACGGAGGAGAACACATAAAATGTTAGTCAGTCTCTTGCACATATACATTAGGAGGGAATTCAATTAGGCGCTGGGTTTTCCCCGTGGGAAAAAAACTCCAAGATTCACACCCAGAGCTATTCTATTAAACTATAATTTAACAAAGGTTAAAGTACACTGCTGGTGTACATAATGTGATTTCTTATATGTTAAGAGAATTTATAGTCTGTACATTTGTGGGTGAATTTAAGTAAATTTACTTATGCTTCTAAAACAGAGAATTGGTGATTTTGCCCATAGTAACCAAACAGATGCTGTCTATCATTTCTCTGTTGCCTTTTAGAAAACTATAAACGGCATCTGATTGGTTGCCATAGGCAACATCACCAATTCTCTGTTTTAGAAGCGTTAGTAAATTTACCCCTTAGAGTCTGGGAGGGTCATTCCGAGTTGATCGTAGCTGTGCTAAATTTAGCACAGCTACGATCAACTTCCCTGACATGCGGGGGGACGCCCAGCACAGAGCTAGTCCGCCCCGCATGTCAGTCCGGCCCCACCCGCACAAATACATACGCATCACACGCGGCGATGCCTTTGTATTTGAGGAGTAACTCCCGGCCAGCGCAGCTCCTGCGGCTGGCCAGGAGTTAATTGTCGCTGCCGCCGGTCATGCCTGCGTTGGCCGGACCGCTCCCCCTAAACAGCGGCTTAACGCCGCCATTCAGCCCCCCGCCCAGCCTCTGTCTCAAAAAGTTGCAATAACAGTATTGTGTGAAAATTTAAAACCTGCATCACGTATTCATTAGTGATGTCACCAGGGCCGAATTAAGCCTTGGAGGGGCCTGGGGCACTTAAGACAGGGGGGCACTGGTGAAGAGGGAGGGTGTATATTAGATTGTGCATACCTCTCAACATGACCCATTCTGGGAGGGACATAATGCTCTCTATCTGGACTGCCCTCTTAATAGATGACTGGCATCAGATGTGTTGAACTGTTTAATTGAGAAAAAAAAGGTATTTCAACAAAAAAATGTTTACAATCAAAAATTAAGAGTGAAGTCCAGGTGAGAGTATTTTGTCCCTCCTGAAATGGGTTATGTTGGGAGGTATGAATTGTGTATATTAAATATAAACCAATGGTGTATAGTAGATTAAAACTAATAGTTTAAATAGGCATGGGTACTGTTTTAACTCCACCTAACAGAGAGAAAAATATTTTATAATGTTTTTCTGTTTTAGAACAAAGACAATTTAAGCTTAAAATACACATAGAAAAATGAAATATAATTTATAATTTATCTTGCAAAAATGAAATAGCAGCAGCCACTGTACTACTAACACACTGGGACAGGACTCAGGAGGATGCTCTGTGTGTGTTTCTAAACGTGAACACTCTCATTAGAAAACAGGTTACACAGGACCCTGACACCCAGGTGGGAGGAGGAGAAGCTGGGATCCCTGGGTCACTTACAGCTCTCTCCCCTCTGCTATTTCTCCTCTGGTCACGAAGCTCCGTCGGAATCTCATGAAAACTGATACTCCTGTGTTTCTCCCTGCAATGTCCTGCTCACATTCTGGCAGCCTGGTTCTGCTGCTGCACAAGAGGGAGAGCTAGTGATCTCAGTGTGCTCGGGCTGGGGGGCCCCTTGACAGAGGGGGGCCGGGTACCGTATGACCTGCATCACCCCCTTAATCCGGCTATGGATGTCAATGCATCCTCTACTGTTCAGAAAATGTTTCCACTTTCCAGTTGGAGGAGTTGGGTCAATCAGAGACATTCCTGCAGATGAGGTGCACGTACTTTCAAAAACTACATGTATTAAGGAGATTTAATTTTAGGGTATGGAGTTAATAAAATGGAAATATAAATTTTGGGCTTCTCATGAGGATGAAAAGTCATTTTATTGCATCCAATGCATCTAGTGGGGCAAAGTTTAAATTTAATGGTTGCATTTTCTCCACATTAATCTCCCTGCCGCAGTCAACAGGTCAACACCAGATGGTCGACAGTCAGTGGGTCAACGAGGTCAAAATGTTGACAGTTAAATGTCGACATGTTCAAAAGGTTGGCATGCAAATGGTAACAAAGAAAATGTCAACACATGGTTTTTAATGATTTATTAGGGTTAGGGTGAGGGTTAGGCACTTGGGAGAGGGTTATGCACATGGTGGAAGGCTAGGGATAGACTGCAGAAGAGGATGGTTAAGGTTAGGTACTAGGGGGAGGGTTAGGCTGCAGAATTGTTGGGGTTATGCACTAGGGGGAGGGTTAGTGTTAGGCTGCAGAAGGGGATGGTTAAGGTTAGGTACTAGGGGGAGGGTTAGGCTGCAGAATTGTTGGGGTTATGTACTAGGGGGAGGGTTAGTGTTAGGCTGCAGTAGGGGATGGTTAGGGTTAGGAACTAGGGAGAGGGTTAGGTTTGGAGATAAAATAACAAAAACGAGGGTCAGTCTTTTCTATGAGGACCATTTGCTTGCTTCCTGACCATTTGATCATGTTGACTTAAGTCGATGCTGACATTTAACTTTCGATCTTTTCACCATGTCAACCTGTTGACTGTCGACCATCTGGTGTTGACCTATTAACTGTACTGTCAATGTTTTAATCCACACCCTCTTGTTGACCATGTTGATTTAAGTCGATGTCGACCATTTAACTTTCGCTCTTTTCACCATGTCAACCTGTTGACTGTCGACCATCTGGTGTCGACTTATTGACTGTACTGTTGATGTTTTAATCCACACCCCTTTGTGTACATGCATGAACACAAGTCAGAATCGACAGTGCTAATTTGCACTGCTACATCTTTGGATCAGTTGTACCTACACTGGAGCAATTGTGAACTGCTCCAGTATTTTATTATACACCTCTACTACTTGCAGCAACCTGGCACCCAATAATGAATAAGCACCATTGTGTTTTAACTGGAGGGTCCCCTTTTTCTTCCTTCCTCAGTTTAGAGACTATTGGTAAAAGTGTACCGCTTGTATGTATCAATAAACTAAAGACTTGGGTAGGCACGTGTGTGAGGTAAATGCACAAACAGGTGTACTTGTACACTTTTTTACAGACCTGTTCCATGTTGACTTGTACCTCTTTGCAGGTATTACCCTGTGGTTCTCACATCTGGTTCTCCAGCTCACATCACAATGGCTGCCGCTGCTCTGTTTGTGGTGTCAGCCTAAGCCCGGATCCTCAATGTCAGTATCTCCTGCTCAGCCACCGACTCCGCATCGCAATACCTCCGTAGGCATTACAGTGCCCTCATGCAGCCACACCAGCAACTCCCTGCAGCACATGCTGTCTCGTCTCCTCTCCGCAGCATAGCGCTCCATCACGGCTCTGCCCTAAACACAAACAGGTTTTCCTGTGAAAACAGCTCAGCGTGATCCGCTGCTCAGGGCACCCGCTGGGTCCTTGCAACTCTCCTGCAACACCGGACGGTGTCTGCAGGGTCTTAGTGCCCATGCTCTCTCTATTGGAGTATCACACATACAGGGTGGACTGATTCAGAGTGGGGAGCAAAGCAAAATGGTCAAGAATTTTTTTGACAAGACAAAGGGGGTGATTCCGTTAAGGATCGCATTACTGCATTTACCCCGATGATCGGATCCTGGGCACGATCTCAGCGCAGGAATGTGAACACATCTGCCTGATTGACAGACATAGGCGTACGTGGGGAGGGACGGAGGTGGCCGGCATTTGAGAAAATAGGGGCGTGTCACCTCATTTTCCGGGAGTGTATTGCAAGACGCAGACTGTATTGCGAGACGCAGTTTCCTTGGCCTCACAAGCCACCTTGCGATGGTAAGGTTGAGAAAGCTAAGGCTTACTCAGCCTGCTGTCGCAGATGAAGATTGCGACATTTCAGATGTGATCGCATTGCAAATGCAGGAAGGAAGTGGTAAGAACCTTCTCCTGCATTTGCATTGCTAAGGATTGCAATTGCAAAGCTGCTGCAAACAGATTTACAACTGCAATCCTTAGTGAATTAGACCCAAAGGGGGTAATTCAGACTGGATCGCTGCAGTGGCAGCGCTTGCAGTCTGAATTACTGTGTGGAGTGCGCACCCCGGGAGCCCAGTGAGATGCTATCAGTGAGATGCGGCATCTCGCCGCCGTGCAATGCTTTTGTACCTGTACGGGAGAAGGGGGTGGGGGGTCAGACATGCGGGGCGGACTAGCCCTGTGCTGGGCTTCTACCCGCATATCAGAGTACATGATCGTAGATGTGTAAATTTAGCACATCTACGATCAACTCTGAATTACCCCCCAAAGTCGTTTATGATTCAAGGGTTGCAGATACATTTATTTTTATTACCTAGACTAGAGGATACATTCTGGCTGAGTTTGCACATTTTAAATCTGCCCCACCTGCTATAAAAATGTGTGTTTTTTCAAGGTGCTTGAATCAGCCCAATGACACTGTATCTCCATGTTAGAGGTACTGTATGTATTGCCAAGCGTTACTTCAATCAGAACTACAATTGTGCTGTTGATTTAATAGAGGCTGCTACAATGATAGGTTTGAAAATGGGCAGCTGTGGGTAATGGAAGCTAAGACATTTACATAACAATACACATGTTTTGCCATTTTCTTATTATTTTGACATTTTCCAGAATCTGGAAGTGGCAAACTAGTAAATTCCAAGTCTACTGTAACATATAATAATGCAGCAAATAGGTCCATTTGCTTTATGTAGCCAATTCAGTGCCAGTCATGTTGCAGGAAGAAATCCCAAATGTTTGCACAATTTCCAATTACTCAATTTTACATCTACACAATGTTTTTCATCTGTACTCAGTATTATTTTTCTTTTTTTTGCTTTGCAGTTATATTAGTCAGCACATTTGTTATCCGAGACAGTTAAGAATCCAGTGACTTACAGATGTGTCCACTTGCGTCTTTGCTGCCGCTATGGCGCGTCACGTTATATAGGCCGTTAGAGAGTGCTGGCCGGTGGGCACATACCCTGCGCTTGCACCCGTGATGCCATAGGATTGCATGTTGCAAATGGTGCCACAGTGAGGCATCCTGTGTAACCCGCGTGTGCAGCAATTCGCCTGCCGCGATACGTGGGAACGCTTGCCACACTGCCAGACGGAAGTGTACACATCTGTAACTAGATTGTTTTTTCCATACCGTGCTCTTTGTATCTGAGCATACAGTATACTGTACACGCTGTGAGGCATACCCGTAACGCAATAATAAATAGCTCATAAAATGACTTGTCCATTACAGAGGTTTTCAGGCTTACCCAAAGGCCAAATAACCAGACTGGACATACTGCAGGGGATGATTCATTATAGCACGCTGCTGAGAACACTTTGGCGTCTTTTGCCGTAGTGACGCCTGTGACTTTATGCTAATACAAGTATCATCCCTTCCCCTGGTGTACAAGCTGCGTCTCACTGTGCAAGGGCTGGGGCGTCCACTTTGCGCGTCTTCAGACAAAGAAATCCTGCTTCAGATGCATCCATTAGTCGCACCATAGAAACTTATATCAGCCCCATGCTATGTGCAGATTCTGGGTGGAATGTAATAGCGTCCGAGATCGCCACAGGTGCAGGATTTCGGCCGATCTCAGATATTTTTTAAAGGGGCAATCATTTACAAGGCAAATCCATGCCTTGTAAGTGAATGGCCCTTTAAAAAAAAGTCAGAGAACGTCCGGCATTCCTCACCTTCGGCGATCTCAGATTAAGTGTCTGAGTTCGCAACCAGTTCTGCAACACGTCCATAACACTCCCACAACACATTCATAATATGGACCATCTCTGTATTTTTCTGAATAGCCACCTCCCAGTCACCACCCAGAAAGGCCCAATGCATTTCCAATGCTCTTCAGACGCTCCCAAAACTCTGTGTGTACGCACCGAAGGACACGTGTGCCCTACTGGTTATTAGGGGTTTTCACAAATGTGCACTAGCAAAAATTCGCACCAATGTTCAGATGTTGGGGGTAATTCTGAGTTGATCGCAGCAGGAACTATGTTAGCAGTTGGGCAAAACCATGTGCACTGCAGGGGAGGCAGATATAACATGTGCAGAGAGAGTTAGATTTGGGTGGGTTATTTTGTTTCTGTGCAGGGTAAATACTGGCTGCTTTATTTTTACACTGCAAATTAGATTGCAGATTGAACTCACCACACCCAAATCTAACTCTCTCTGCACATGTTATATCTGACTCCCCTGCACTGCACATGGTTTTGCCTAACTGCTAAAAAAATTCCTGCTGCGATCAACTTGGAATTACCCCCATGGTTTTGCCCAACTGCTAACTAGAGATGAGCGGGTTCGGTTTCTCTGAATCCGAACCCGCACGAACTTCATGTTTTTTTTCACGGGTCCGAGCGACTCGGATCTTCCCGCCTTGCTCGGTTAACCCGAGCGCGCCCGAACGTCATCATGACGCTGTCGGATTCTCGCGAGACTCGGATTCTATATAAGGAGCCGCGCGTCGCCGCCATTTTCACACGTGCATTGAGATTGATAGGGAGAGGACGTGGCTGGCGTCCTCTCCATTTAGATTAGGAGAGAGAGAGAGAGATTGACCTGAGGCTGATACTGTAGAAGAGAGTGCAGAGTTTAGTGACTGACCACAGTGACCACCAGCAGTGCAGTTGTTTTATTTAATATATCCGTTCTCTGCCTGAAAAAAACGGTACACACAGTGACTCAGTCACATACCATATCTGTGTGCACTGCTCAGCCCAGTGTGCTGCATGCCTGCATCATCTATGTATATATTATATATCTGACTGTGCTCAGCTCACACAGCTTATAATTGTGGGGGAGACTGGGGAGCACTGCAGTGCCAGTTATAGGTTATAGCAGGAGCCAGGAGTACAAGACAGTCACATACCATATCTGTGTGCACTGCTCAGCCCAGTGTGCTGCATCATCTATGTATATATTATATATCTGACTGTGCTCAGCTCACACAGCTTATAATTGTGGGGGAGACTGGGGAGCACTGCAGTGCCAGTTATAGGTTATAGCAGGAGCCAGGAGTACATATTATATTAAAATTAAACAGTGCACACTTTTGCTGCAGGAGTGCCACTGCCAGTGTGACTGACCAGTGACCTGACCACACTGACCACCAGTATAGTTAGTAGTATACTATATTGTGATTGCCTGAAAAAGTTAAACACTCGTCGTGTGACTTCACTTGTGTGGTGTTTTTTTTTTTTATTCTATAAAAAACTCATTCTGCTGACAGACAGTGTCCAGCAGGTCCGTCATTATATAATATATATACCTGTCCGGCTGCAGTAGTGATATATATATATTTTTTATATCATTATTTATCATCCAGTCGCAGCAGACACAGTACGGTAGTTCACGGCTGTAGCTACCTCTGTGTCGGCACTCGGCAGTCCATCCATAATTGTATACCACCTACCCGTGGTTTTTTTTTCTTTCTTCTTTATACATACATACTACGACATCTCTTTATCAACCAGTCTATATTAGCAGCAGACACAGTACAGTACGGTAGTTCACGGCTGTGGCTACCTCTGTGTCGGCACTCGGCAGTCCGTCCATAATTGTATACCACCTAACCGTGGTTTTTTTTTCTTTCTTCTTTATACATACATACTACGACATCTCTTTATCAACCAGTCTATATTAGCAGCAGACACAGTACAGTACGGTAGTTAACGGCTGTGGCTACCTCTGTGTCGGCACTCGGCAGTCCGTCCATAATTGTATACCACCTAACCGTGGTTTTTTTTTCTTTCTTCTTCATACATACATACTACGACATCTCTTTATCAACCAGTCTATATTAGCAGCAGACACAGTACAGTACGGTAGTTCACGGCTGTGGCTACCTCTGTGTCGGCACTCGGCAGTCCGTCCATAATTGTATACCACCTACCCGTGGTTTTTTTTTCTTTCTTCTTTATACATACATACTACTACATCTCTTTATCAACCAGTCTATATTAGCAGCAGACACAGTACAGTACGGTAGTTCACGGCTGTGGCTACCTCTGTGTCGGCACTCGGCAGTCCGTCCATAATTGTATACCACCTACCCGTGGTTTTTTTTTCTTTCTTCTTCATACATACATACTACGACATCTCTTTATCAACCAGTCTATATTAGCAGCAGACACAGTACAGTACGGTAGTTCACGGCTGTGGCTACCTCTGTGTCGGCACTCGGCAGTCCGTCCATAATTGTATACCACCTAACCGTGGTTTTTTTTTCTTTCTTCTTCATACATACATACTACGACATCTCTTTATCAACCAGTCTATATTAGCAGCAGACACAGTACGGTAGTTCACGGCTGTAGCTACCTCTGTGTCGGCACTCGGCAGTCCGTCCATAATTGTATACTAGTATCCATCCATCTCCATTGTTTACCTGAGGTGCCTTTTAGTTGTGCCTATTAAAATATGGAGAACAAAAATGTTGAGGTTCCAAAATTAGGGAAAGATCAAGATCCACTTCCACCTCGTGCTGAAGCTGCTGCCACTAGTCATGGCCGAGACGATGAAATGCCAGCAACGTCGTCTGCCAAGGCCGATGCCCAATGTCATAGTACAGAGCATGTCAAATCCAAAACACCAAATATCAGTAAAAAAAGGACTCCAAAACCTAAAATAAAATTGTCGGAGGAGAAGCGTAAACTTGCCAATATGCCATTTACCACACGGAGTGGCAAGGAACGGCTGAGGCCCTGGCCTATGTTCATGGCTAGTGGTTCAGCTTCACATGAGGATGGAGGCACTCAGCCTCTCGCTAGAAAAATGAAAAGACTCAAGCTGGCAAAAGCAGTAGCACCGCAAAGAACTGTGCGTTCTTCGAAATCCCAAATCCACAAGGAGAGTCCAATTGTGTCGGTTGCGATGCCTGACCTTCCCAACACTGGACGTGAAGAGCATGCGCCTTCCACCATTTGCACGCCCCCTGCAAGTGCTGGAAGGAGCACCCGCAGTCCAGTTCCTGATAGTCAGATTGAAGATGTCAGTGTTGAAGTACACCAGGATGAGGAGGATATGGGTGTTGCTGGCGCTGGGGAGGAAATTGACCAGGAGGATTCTGATGGTGAGGTGGTTTGTTTAAGTCAGGCACCCGGGGAGACACCTGTTGTCCGTGGGAGGAATATGGCCGTTGACATGCCTGGTGAAAATACCAAAAAAATCAGCTCTTCGGTGTGGAACTATTTCAACAGAAATGCGGACAACAGGTGTCAAGCCGTGTGTTCCCTTTGTCAAGCTGTAATAAGTAGGGGTAAGGACGTTAACCACCTCGGAACATCCTCCCTTATACGTCACCTGCAGCGCATTCATAATAAGTCAGTGACAAGTTCAAAAACTTTGGGTGACAGCGGAAGCAGTCCACTGACCAGTAAATCCCTTCCTCTTGTAACCAAGCTCACGCAAACCACCCCACCAACTCCCTCAGTGTCAATTTCCTCCTTCCCCAGGAATGCCAATAGTCCTGCAGGCAATGTCACTGGCAATTCTGACGAGTCCTCTCCTGCCTGGGATTCCTCCGATGCATCCTTGCGTGTAACGCCTACTGCTGCTGGCGCTGCTGTTGTTGCTGCTGGGAGTCGATGGTCATCCCAGAGGGGAAGTCGTAAGCCCACTTGTACTACTTCCAGTAAGCAATTGACTGTTCAACAGTCCTTTGCGAGGAAGATGAAATATCACAGCAGTCATCCTGCTGCAAAGCGGATAACTGAGGCCTTGACAACTATGTTGGTGTTAGACGTGCGTCCGGTATCCGCCGTTAGTTCACAGGGAACTAGACAATTTATTGAGGCAGTGTGCCCCCGTTACCAAATACCATCTAGGTTCCACTTCTCTAGGCAGGCGATACCGAGAATGTACACGGACGTCAGAAAAAGACTCACCAGTGTCCTAAAAAATGCAGTTGTACCCAATGTCCACTTAACCACGGACATGTGGACAAGTGGAGCAGGGCAGGGTCAGGACTATATGACTGTGACAGCCCACTGGGTAGATGTATGGACTCCCGCCGCAAGAACAGCAGCGGCGGCACCAGTAGCAGCATCTCGCAAACGCCAACTCTTTCCTAGGCAGGCTACGCTTTGTATCACCGGTTTCCAGAATACGCACACAGCTGAAAACCTCTTACGGCAACTGAGGAAGATCATCGCGGAATGGCTTACCCCAATTGGACTCTCCTGTGGATTTGTGGCATCGGACAACGCCAGCAATATTGTGTGTGCATTAAATATGGGCAAATTCCAGCACGTCCCATGTTTTGCACATACCTTGAATTTGGTGGTGCAGAATTATTTAAAAAACGACAGGGGCGTGCAAGAGATGCTGTCGGTGGCCAGAAAAATTGCGGGACACTTTCGGCGTACAGGCACCACGTACAGAAGACTGGAGCACCACCAAAAACTACTGAACCTGCCCTGCCATCATCTGAAGCAAGAAGTGGTAACGAGGTGGAATTCAACCCTCTATATGCTTCAGAGGTTGGAGGAGCAGCAAAAGGCCATTCAAGCCTATACAATTGAGCACGATATAGGAGGTGGAATGCACCTGTCTCAAGCGCAGTGGAGAATGATTTCAACGTTGTGCAAGGTTCTGATGCCCTTTGAACTTGCCACACGTGAAGTCAGTTCAGACACTGCCAGCCTCAGGTCATTCCCCTCATCAGGCTTTTGCAGAAGAAGCTGGAGACATTGAAGGAGGAGCTAACACGGAGCGATTCCGCTAGGCATGTGGGACTTGTGGTGGAGCCCTTAATTCGCTTAACAAGGATTCACGGGTGGTCAATCTGTTGAAATCAGAGCACTACATTTTGGCCACCGTGCTCGATCCTAGATTTAAAGCCTACCTTGGATCTCTCTTTCCGGCAGACACAAGTCTGCTGGGGTTGAAAGACCTGCTGGTGAGAAAATTGTCAAGTCAAGCGGAACGCGACCTGTCAACATCTCCTCCTTCACATTCTCCCGCAACTGGGGGTGCGAGGAAAAGGCTCAGAATTCCGAGCCCACCCGCTGGCGGTGATGCAGGGCAGTCTGGAGCGACTGCTGATGCTGACATCTGGTCCGGACTGAAGGACCTGACAACGATTACGGACATGTCGTCTACTGTCACTGCATATGATTCTCTCACCATTGAAAGAATGGTGGAGGATTATATGAGTGACCGCATCCAAGTAGGCACGTCACACAGTCCATACTTATACTGGCAGGAAAAAGAGGCAATTTGGAGGCCATTGCACAAACTGGCTTTATTCTACCTAAGTTGCCCTCCCACAAGTGTGTACTCCGAAAGAGTGTTTAGTGCCGCCGCTCACCTTGTCAGCAATCGGCGTACGAGGTTACATCCAGAAAATGTGGAGAAGATGATGTTCATTAAAATGAATTATAATCAATTCCTCCGCGGAGACACTGACCAGCAGCAATTGCCTCCACAAAGTACACAGGGAGCTGAGATGGTGGATTCCAGTGGGGACGAATTGATAATCTGTGAGGAGGGGGATGTACACGGTGATATATCGGAGGGTGATGATGAGGTGGACATCTTGCCTCTGTAGAGCCAGTTTGTGCAAGGAGAGATTAATTGCTTCTTTTTTGGGGGGGGTCCAAACCAACCCGTCATATCAGTCACAGTCGTGTGGCAGACCCTGTCACTGAAATGATGGGTTGGTTAAAGTGTGCATGTCCTGTTTTGTTTATACAACATAAGGGTGGGTGGGAGGGCCCAAGGACAATTCCATCTTGCACCTCTTTTTTCTTTTATTTTTCTTTGCGTAATGTGCTGTTTGGGGAGGGTTTTTTGGAAGGGACATCCTGCGTGACACTGCAGTGCCACTCCTAAATGGGCCCGGTGTTTGTGTCGGCCACTAGGGTCGCTAATCTTACTCACACAGTCAGCTACCTCATTGCGCCTCTTTTTTTCTTTGCGTCATGTGCTGATTGGGGAGGGTTTTTTGGAAGGGACATCCTGCGTGACACTGCAGTGCCACTCCTAAATGGGCCCGGTGTTTGTGTCGGCCACTAGGGTCGCTAATCTTACTCACACAGTCAGCTACCTCATTGCGCCTCTTTTTTTCTTTGCGTCATGTGCTGATTGGGGAGGTTTTTTTGGAAGGGACATCCTGCGTGACACTGCAGTGCCACTCCTAAATGGGCCCGGTGTTTGTGTCGGCCACTAGGGTCGCTAATCTTACTCACACAGTCAGCTACCTCATTGCGCCTCTTTTTTTCTTTGCGTCATGTGCTGATTGGGGAGGGTTTTTTGGAAGGGACATCCTGCGTGACACTGCAGTGCCACTCCTAAATGGGCCCGGTGTTTGTGTCGGCCACTAGGGTCGCTAATCTTACTCACACAGTCAGCTACCTCATTGCGCCTCTTTTTTTCTTTGCGTCATGTGCTGATTGGGGAGGGTTTTTTGGAAGGGACATCCTGCGTGACACTGCAGTGCCACTCCTAAATGGGCCCGGTGTTTGTGTCGGCCACTAGGGTCGCTAATCTTACTCACACAGTCAGCTACCTCATTGCGCCTCTTTTTTTCTTTGCGTCATGTGCTGATTGGGGAGGGTTTTTTGGAAGGGACATCCTGCGTGACACTGCAGTGCCACTCCTAAATGGGCCCGGTGTTTGTGTCGGCCACTAGGGTCGCTTATCTTACTCACACAGTCAGCTACCTCATTGCGCCTCTTTTTTTCTTTGCGTCATGTGCTGATTGGGGAGGGTTTTTTGGAAGGGACATCCTGCGTGACACTGCAGTGCCACTCCTAAATGGGCCCGGTGTTTGTGTCGGCCACTAGGGTCGCTTATCTTACTCACACAGTCAGCTACCTCATTGCGCCTCTTTTTTTCTTTGCGTCATGTGCTGATTGGGGAGGGTTTTTTGGAAGGGACATCCTGCTTGACACTGCAGTGCCACTCCTAGATGGGCCAGGTGTTTGTGTCGGCCACTAGTGTCGCTTAGCTTAGTCATCCAGCGACCTTGGTGCAAATTTTAGGACTAAAAATAATATTGTGAGGTGTGAGGTATTCAGAATAGACTGAAAATGAGTGGAAATTATGGTTTTTGAGGTTAATAATAATATGGGATCAAAATGACCCCCAAATTCTATGATTTAAGCTGTTTTTTAGTGTTTTTTAAAAAAAAACACCCGAATCCAAAACACACCCGAATCCGACAAAAAAAATTCGGTGAGGTTTTGCCAAAACGCGGTCGAACCCAAAACACGGCCGCGGAACCGAACCCAAAACCAAAACACAAAACCCGAAAAATTTCAGGCGCTCATCTCTACTGCTAACAAAGTTCTTGCTGCGATCAACTCAGAATTACCCCTGTTACCATCATGTTCCAGCTGTTCTGATAAAATTCTTAAAGAATCAGATTCTCTAATTTTGTAGGATGCAATAGAGAAATTACAGCTAGAATCTGTTTGGTTGGACATATATAGCTCAAACCAGCAGAGACACAAGGTGACTGAGGAAACTCTTGCCCTAAGTGCTGTTGAATATGTGTATACTATTTGGCGGTTATAAGTAGAGTAAATACAATGCTCAAAAAAATAAAGGGAACACTAAAATAACACATCCTGGATCTGAATGAATGAAATATTCTTATTAAATACTTTGTTCTTTACATAGTTGAATGTGCTGACAACAAAATCACACAACAATTATCAATGGAAATCAAATTTATTAACCCATGGAGGTCTGGATTTGGAGTCACACTCAAAATTAAAGTGGAAAATCACACTACAGGCTGATCCAACTTTGATGTAATGTCCTTAAAACAAGTCAAAATGAGGCTCAGTAGTGTGTGTGGCCTCCACATGCCTGTATGACCTCCCTACAATGCCTGGGCATGCTCCTGATGAGGTGGCGGAGGGTCTCCTGAGGGATCTCCTCCCAGACCTGGACTAAAGCATCCGCCAACTCCTGGACAGTCTGTGGTGGATGGAGCGAGACATAATGTCCCAGATGTGCTCAATTGGATTCAGGTCTGGGGAACGGGCGGGCCAGTCCATAGCATCAATGCCTTCGTCTTGCAGGAACTGCTGACACACTCCAGCCACACGAGGTCTAGCATTGTCTTGCATTAGGAGGAACCCAGGGCCAACCGCACCAGCATATGGTCTCACAAGGGGTCTGAGGATCTCATCTTGGTACCTAATGGCAGTCAGGCTACCTCTGGTGAGCACATGGAGGGCTGTGTGGCCCCCCAAAGAAATGCCACCCCACACCATTACTGACCCACTGCCAAACCGGTCATGCTGGAGGATGTTGCAGGCAGCAGAACGTTCTCCTTGGCATCTCCAAACAGACTCTGTCACGTCTGTCACATGTGCTCAGTGAGAACCTGCTTTCATCTGTGAAGAGCACAGGGCGCCAGTGGCGAATTTGCCAATCTTGGTGTTCTCTGGCAAATGCCAAACGTCCTGCACGGTGTTGGGCTGTAAGCAGAACCCCCACCTGTGGATATCGGGCCCTCATACCACCCTCATGGAGTCTGTTTCTGATAGTTTGAGTAGACACATGCACATTTGTGGCTTGCTGGAGGTCATTTTGCAGGGCTCTGGCAGTGCTCCTCCTGTTCCTCCTTGCACAAAGGCGGAGGTAGCGGTCCTGCTGCTGGGTTGTTGCCCTCCTACGGCCTCCTCCACGTCTCCTGATGTACTGGCCTGTCTCCTGGTAGCGCCTCCATGCTCTGGACACTACGCTGACAGACACAGCAAACCTTCTTGCCACAGCTCGCATTGATGTGCCATCCTGGATGAGCTGCACTACCTGAGCCACTTGTGTGTGTTGTAGACTCCGTCTCATGCTACCACTAGAGTGAAAGCACCGCCAGCTTTCAAAAGTGACCAAAACATCATCCAGAAAGCATAGGACCTGAGAAGTGGTCTGTGGTCACCTGCAGAACAACTCCTTTATTGGGGGTGTCTTGCTAATTGCCTATTATTTCCACCTGTTGTCTATTCCATTTGCACAACAGCATGTGAAATTGATTGTCAATCAGTGTTGCTTCCTAAGTGGACAGTTTGATTTCACAGAAGTGTGATTGACTTGGAGTTACATTGTGTTGTTTAAGTGTTCCCTTTATTTTTTTGAGCAGTATAGTATACATCAGCGGATATACTAAAGTAAGCCAACAGCCCAGGACTTAACCAGTAGTTTGGTCTATAGAGCAGTAGTAGGTTTGTACAGCTGTACTCGCAGTTACATACACTCAGGTGTAACTTTACTAAGGTGGGAGACGGAGTTCTTTACAACTAGTGATGTTGCCCATAGCAACCAAACAGATCTTATCTATTATCTTCTAGAGGCAGCTAGATAAATGTTAAGTAGAATCTGATTCGTTACTAAGGCATTGACGTATCTATAATTAGTGATGTGCACCGGAAATTTTTCGGGTTTTGTGTTTTGGTTTTGGATTCGGTTCCGTTGCCGTGTTTTGGATTCGGACGCGTTTTGGCAAAACCTCCCTGAAATTTTTTTGTCGGATTCGGGTGTGTTTTGGATTCGGGTGTTTTTTTACAAATAACCCTCAAAAACAGCTTAAATCATAGAATTTGGGGGTCATTTTGATCCCATAGTATTATTAACCTCAATAACCATAATTTACACTCATTTCCAGTCTATTCTGAACACCTCACACCTCACAATATTATTTTTAGTCCTAAAATTTGCACCGAGGTCGCTGGATGACTAAGCTAAGTGACCCAAGTGGCCGACACAAACACCTGGCCCATCTAGGAGTGGCACTGCAGTGTCAGACAGGATGGCAGATTAAAAACATTGTCCCCAAACAGCACATGATGCAAAGAAAAAAAGAGGCGCAATGAGGTAGCTGTGTGACTAAGCTAAGCGACCCAAGTGGCCGACACAAACACCTGGCCCATCTAGGAGTGGCACTGCAGTGTCAGACAGGATGGCACTTCAAAAAAATAGTCCCCAAACAGCACATGATGCAGAGAAAAAAAGAGGCGCAATGAGGTAGCTGTGTGACTAAGCTAAGCGACCCAAGTGGCCGACACAAACACCTGGCCCATCTAGGAGTGGCACTGCAGTGTCAGACAGGATGGCACTTCAAAAAAATAGTCCCCAAACAGCACATGATGCAAAGAAAAAAAGAGGCGTAATGAGGTAGCTGTGTGACTAAGCTAAGCGACCCAAGTGGCCGACACAAACACCTGGCCCATCTAGGAGTGGCACTGCAGTGTCAGACAGGATGGTACTTCAAAAAAATAGTCCCCAAACAGCACATGATGCAAAGAAAAAAAGAGGCGCAATGAGGTAGCTGTGTTACTAAGCTAAGTGGCCTTCTGTACCGTACTGCTATATTTTATATACTGGTGGTCAGCAAACTGTGCAAAACTGAAATGCACCACAGGTATGGATGGATAGTATACTTGACGACACAGAGGTAGGTAGAGCAGTGGCCTACTGTACCGTACTGCTATATATTATATACTGGTGGTCAGCAAACTGTGCAAAACTGAAATGCACCACAGGTATGGATGGATAGTATACTTGATGACACAGAGGTAGGTAGAGCAGTGGCCTTCTGTACCGTACTGCTATATATTATATACTGGTGGTCAGCAAACTGTGCAAAACTGAAATGCACCACAGGTATGGATGGATAGTAAACTTGACGACACAGAGGTAGGTAGAGCAGTGGCCTACTGTACCGTACTGATATATATTATATACTGGTGGTCAGCAAACTGTGCAAAATTGAAATGCACCATAGGTATGGATGGATAGTATACTTGACGACACAGAGGTAGGTAGAGCAGTGGCCTTCTGTACCGTACTGCTATATATTATATACTGGTGGTCAGCAAACTGTGCAAAACTGAAATGTACCACAGGTATGGATGGATAGTATACTTGACGACACAGAGGTAGGTAGAGCAGTGGCCTACTGTACCGTACTGCTATATATTATATACTGGTGGTCAGCAAACTGTGCAAAACTGAAATGCACAACAGGTATGGATGGATAGTATACTTGATGACACAGAGGTAGGTAGAGCAGTGGCCTTCTGTACCGTACTGCTATATATTATATACTGGTGGTCAGCAAACTGTGCAAAACTGAAATGCACCACAGGTATGGATGGATAGTATACTTGACGACACAGAGGTATGTAGAGCAGTGGCCTTCTGTACCGTACTGCTATATATTATATACTGGTGGTCAGCAAACTGTGCAAAACTGAAATGCACCACAGGTATGGATGGATAGTATACTTGACGACACACAGGTAGGTAGAGCAGTGGCCTTCTGTACCGTACTGCTATATATTATATACTGGTGGTCAGCAAACTGTGCAAAACTGAAATGCACCACAGGTATGGATGGATAGTAAACTTGACGACACAGAGGTAGCTAGAGCAGTGGCCTACTGTACCGTACTGATATATATTATATACTGGTGGTCAGCAAACTGTGCAAAACTGAAATGCACCACAGGTATGGATGGATAGTATACTTGACAACACAGAGGTAGGTAGAGCAGTGGCCTTCTGTACCGTACTGCTATATATTATATACTGGTGGTCAGCAAACTGTGCAAAACTGAAATGCACCACAGGTATGGATGGATAGTATACTTGACGACACAGAGGTAGGTAGAGCAGTGGCCTTCTGTACCGTACTGCTATATATTATATACTGGTGGTCAGCAAACTGTGCAAAACTGAAATGCACCACAGGTATGGATGGATAGTATACTTGACGACACAGAGGTGGGTAGAGCAGTGGCCTTCTGTACCGTACTGCTATATATTATATACTGGTGGTCAGCAAACTGTGCAAAACTGAAATGCACCACAAGTATGGTTGGATAGTATACTTGACGACACAGAGGTAGGTAGAGCAGTGGCCTACTGTACCGTACTGCTATATATTATATACTGGTGGTCAGCAAACTGTGCAAAACTGAAATGCACCACAGGTATGGATGGGATAGTATACTTGACGACACAGAGGTAGGTAGAGCAGTGGACTACTGTACCGTACTGCTATATATATAGTTATGCTGGTGGTCAGCAAAATTCTGCACTGTCCTCCTACTATATACTACAATGCAGCACAGATATGGAGCGTTTTTAAGGCAGAGAACGTATAATACTGGTGGTCACTGGTCAGCAAAACTCTGCACTGTCCTCTTACTATATAATACTGCTGGTCACCAGTCCCCACAATAAAGCAATTAGCACACTGAGCACAGATATTTGCAGCACACTGAGCACAGATATGGAGCATTTTTCAGGCAGAGAACATAGATATATTTACACTTGCAGCACACTGAGCACAGATATTTGCAGCACACTGAGCAGATATTTGCAGCCCACTGAACATAGAAACTGAGAGGACGCCAGCCACGTCCTCTCACGATCATCTCCAATGCATGAGTGAAAAATGGCGGCGACGCGCGGCTCCTTATATAGAATCCGAATCTCGCGAGAATCCGACTGCGGGATGATGACGTTCGGGCGCGCTCGGATTAACCGAGCAAGGTGGGAGGATCCGAGTTGCTCAGACCCGTGCAAAAGAAGGTGAAGTTTGGGCGGGTTCGGATCACGAGGATCCGAACCCGCTCATCACTATCTATAATGGGAGCAGTGTGTGTATTGCACACAGGCCCCTGAGTCCAGGGGGGGCCCACACCGTACACACTGCACCCTTTTCTCCTATACTTACCTTTCCGGAGTCCATTGCTGACCGTGTGTGGACCCCCTCCTCTCCCATAGCCGTTGCGCCACTGATAGCGCACTGACCACTAGAGACTCTGGCACAGTGCGGGGCGGCCATTTTTCAGAGTCCTGCGCATGCACTGTAGACTCTAGCACTGTGCCAGAGTCTACAGTGCTCAGAGCGCTAGCAGCGGTGCGACGGCTACGGAAGAGGAGGGGGCCCACATACGGAGTCTGCACACGGGTCCCCTCCTCTCTAGAGACGCCCCTGTACTAAGGGCAACATATCCAGTTCTAATAAACTCCCATCTTAGTAAATTTACCCCTCAGTATCCGGATGGAGTGGAGCCTGAGCAGAACATACAGATCACCAGCCATAGATGGCATATAGGTAGCGGTCCATGTACAGGCGGTGGTGGTGTGGCTTGGTAGCAGGTATACTCAAGATATCACAGGGTGTCTCGGATCTAAGTGGAACAAAGCCACAGTGTCCCACTGTGGAGCTTTAACACAGAGAAAGTATGGTGCCGCATTTACTAGTGATGAGCGGGTTCGGATCCTCGGGATCCGAACCCGCCCGAACTTCACCTTTTTTTACACGGGTCCGAGCGACTCGGATCCTCCCGCCTTGCCCGGTTAACCCGAGCGCGCCCGAACGTCATCATCCCGCTGTCGGATTCTCGCGAGATTCGGATTCTATATAAGGAGCCGCGCGTCGCCGCCATTTTCACACGTGCATTGAGATTGATAGGAAAAGGACGTGGCTGGCGTCCTCTCCGTTATATTAGAAAAGAAAAGAGTAAACTGAGTGGGGACGGGGAGCAGCTGTTAGGGAGTACAGTGCAGGGTTTACCACCAGTGAGTTTAATCCTTTGTTTCTCTACATGAAAAAAACGCTCGACCATATCTGTGCTCAGTGTGCTGCACTGCTGCATGATATATCTGTGCTGAGTGCACTGCTCAATCTGCCTAATTGTGGGGACTGGGGAGCAGTTATAGCAGGAGTACAGTGCACAGTTTTGCTGACAGTGTCCACTAGTCCAGTATACGTTTGTCTGCCTGAAAAACACTCCTGTGGTGTTTTTTTTTTCTTCATACTAGTTTAGCAGTCTGCTGACAGTGTCCACCAGATCCGTTATATACAGTATATTATATATATAAGCAGTACGGTAGGCCACGGCTGTACCTACCTCTGTGTCGTCAGTGCACTCGTCGTCCATAAGTAATATAATACTATACTATCCATCCATCTACATTGTATACCTGTGGTGGCTTTTAGTTGTGCGCAAAATATGGAGAACAAAAATGTGGAGGTTAAAAAAATAGGGAAAGATCAAGATCCACTTCCACCTCGTGCTGAAGCTGCTGCCACTAGTCATGGCCGAGACGATGAAATGCCATCAACGTCGTCTGCCAAGGCCGATGCCCAATGTCATAGTACAGAGCATGTAAAATCCAAAACACATAAGATCAGACCCAAAAATCAAAATTAAAAGCGTCTGAGGAGAAGCGTAAACTTGCCAATATGCCATTTACGACACGGAGTGGCAAGGAACGGCTGAGGCCCTGGCCTATGTTCATGGCTAGTGGTTCATCTTCACATGAGGATGGAAGCAATCATCCTCTCGCTAGAAAAAAGAAAAGATTTACGACAAAAGCACAGCAAAGAACTGTGCGTTCTTCGAAATCCCAAATCCCAAAGGAGAGTCCAATTGTGTCGGTTGCGATGCCTGACCTTCCCAACACTGGACGGGAAGAGCTTGCGCCTTCCACCATTTGCACGCCCCCTGCAAGTGCTGGAAGGAGCACCCGCAGTCCAGTTCCTGATAGTGAAATTGAAGATGTCAGTGTTGAAGTACACCGGGATGAGGATATGGGTGTTGCTGGCGCTGGGGAGGAAATTGACAAGGAGGATTCTGATGGTGAGGTGGTTTGTTTAAGTCAGGCACCCGGGGAGACACCTGTTGTCCGTGGGAGGAATATGGCCATTGACATGCCTGGTCAAAATACAAAAAAAATCAGCTCTTCAGTGTGGAATTATTTCAACAGAAATGCGGACAACTGGTGTCAAGCCGTGTGTTGCCTTTGTCAAGCTGTAATAAGTAGGGGTAAGGACGTTAACCACCTCGGAACATCCTCCCTTATACGTCACCTGCAGCGCATTCATAATAAGTCAGTGACAAGTTCAAAAACTTTGGGCGACAGCGGAAGCAGTCCAATGACCACTAAATCCCTTCCTCTTGTACCCAAGCTCCTGCAAACCACACCACCAACTCCCTCAGTGTCAATTTCCTCCTTACCCAGGAAAGCCAATAGTCCTGCAGGCCATGTCACTAGCAAGTCTGACGAGTCCTCTCCTGCCTGGGATTCCTCCGATGCATCCTTGAGTGTAACGCCTACTGCTGCTGGTGCTGCTGTTGTTGCTGCTGGGAGTCGATCGGCATCCCAGAGGGGAAGTCGGAAGACCACTTGTACTACTTCCAGTAAGCAATTGACTGTCCAACAGTCCTTTGCGAGAAAGATGAAATATCACAGCAGTCATCCTGTTGCAAAGCGGATAACTGAGGCCTTGACAACTATGTTGGTATTAGACGTGCGTCCAGTATCCGCCGTTAGTTCACAGGGAACTAGACAATTGCTTGAGGTAGTGTGCCCCCGTTACCAAATACCATCTAGGTTCCACTTCTCTAGGCAAGCGATACCGAGAATGTACACGGACGTCAGAAAAAGACTCACCAGTGTCCTAAAAAATGCAGTTGTACCCAATGTCCACTTAACCACGGACATGTGGACAAGTGGAGCAGGGCAGACTCAGGACTACATGACTGTGACAGCCCACTGGGTAGATGTATTGCCTCCCGCTGCAAGAACAGCAGCGGCGGCACCAGTAGCAGCATCTCGCAAACGCCAACTCGTTCCTAGGCAGGCTACGCTTTGTATCACCGCTTTCCAGAATACGCACACAGTTGAAAACCTCTTACGGCAACTGAGGAAGATCATCGCAGAATGGCTTACCACAATTGGACTCTCCTGGGGATTTGTGGCATCGGACAACGCCAGCAATATTGTGCGTGCATTACATCTGGGCAAATTCCAGCACGTCCCATGTTTTGCACATACCTTGAATTTGGTGGTGCAGAATTATTTTAAAAACGACAGGGGCGTGCAAGAGATGCTGTCGGTGGCCAGAAGAATTGCGGGCCACTTTCGGCGTACAGGTACCGCGTACAGAAGACTGGAGCACCACCAAAAACACCTGAACCTGCCCTGCCATCATCTGAAGCAAGAGGTGGTAACGAGGTGGAATTCAACCCTCTATATGCTTCAGAGGATGGAGGAGCAGCAAAAGGCCATTCAAGCCTATACATCTGGCCACGATATAGGCAAAGGAGGTGGAATGCACCTGTCTCAAGCGCAGTGGAGAATGATTTCAACGTTGTGCAAGGTTCTGCAACCTTTTGAACTTGCCACACGTGAAGTCAGTTCAGACACTGCCAGCCTGAGTCAGGTCATTCCCCTCATCAGGCTTTTGCAGAAGAAGCTGGAGGCATTGAAGGAGGAGCTAAAACTGAGCGATTCCGCTAGGCATGTGGGACTTGTGGATGGAGCCCTTCATTCGCTTAACCAGGATTCACGTGTGGTCAATCTGTTGAAATCAGAGCACTACATTTTGGCCACCGTGCTCGATCCTAGATTTAAAACCTACGTTGGATCTCTCTTTCCGGCAGACACAAGTCTGCAGAGGTTCAAAGAACTGCTGGTGAGAAAATTGTCAAGTCAAGCGGAACGCGACCCGTCAACATCTCCTCCTTCACATTCTCCCGCAACTGGGGGTACGAGGAAAAGGCTACGAATTCCGAGCCCACCCGCTGGCGGTGATGCAGGGCAGTCTGGAGCAACTGCTGATGCTGACATCTGGTCCGGACTGAAGGACCTGCCAACGATTACTGACATGTCGTCTACTGTCACTGCATATGATTCTCTCAGCATTGAAAGAATGGTGGAGGATTATATGAGTGACCGCATCCAAGTAGGCACGTCAGACAGTCCGTACGTATACTGGCAGGAAAAAGAGGCAATTTGGAGGCCCTTGCACAAACTGGCTTTATTCTACCTAAGTTGCCCTCCCTCCAGTGTGTACTCCGAAAGAGTGTTTAGTGCCGCCGCTCACCTTGTCAGCAATCGGCGTACGAGGTTACTTCCAGAAAATGTGGAGAAGATGATGTTCATTAAAATGAATTATAATCAATTCCTCCATGGAGACATTCACCAGCAGCAATTGCCTCCAGAAAGTACACGGGGACCTGAGATGGTGGATTCCAGTGGGGACAAATTAATAATCTGTGAGGAGGGGGATGTACACAGTGAAAGGGGTGATGAATCGGACGATGATGATGAGGTGGACATCTTGCCTCTGTAGAGCCAGTTTGTGCAAGGAGAGATTGATTGCTTCTTTTTTGGTGGGGGCCCAAACCAACCAGTCATTTCAGTCACAGTCGTGTGGCAGACCCTGTCGCTGAAATGATGGGTTCGTTAAAGTGTGCATGTCCTGTTTTTACAACATAAGGGTTTTTGGGAGGGCCCAAGGACAATTCCATCTTGCACCTCTTTTTTCTTTCATTTTTCTTTGCGTCATGTGCTGTTTGGGGAGTATTTTTTTGAAGGGCCATCCTGCGTGACACTGCAGTGCCACTCCTAGATGGGCCAGGTGTTTGTGTCGGCCACTAGGGTCGCTTAGCTTAGTCGTCACACAACTACCTCATTGCGCCTCTTTTTTTCTTTGCGTCATGTGCTGTTTGGGGAGTATTTTTTGGAAGGGCCATCCTGCCTAACACTGCAGTGCCACTCCTAGATGGGCCAGGTGTTTGTGTCAGCCACTAGGGTCGCTTAGCTTAGTCGTCACACAGCTACCTCATTGCGCCTCTTTTTTTCTTTGCGTCATGTGCTGTTTGGGGAGTATTTTTTGGAAGGGCCATCCTGCCTGACACTGCAGTGCCACTCCTAGATGGGCCAGGTGTTTGTGTCGGCCACTTGGGTCGCTTAGCTTAGTCGTCACACAGCTACCTCATTGCGCTTCTTTTTTTCTTTGCGTCATGTGCTGTTTGGGGAGTATTTTTTGGAAGGGCCATCCTGCGTGACACTGCAGTGCCACTCCTAGATGGGCCAGGTGTTTGTGTTGGCCACTTGTGTTGCTTAGCTTAGCCATCAAGCGACCTCGGTGCAAATTTTAGGACTAAAAATAATATTGTGAGGTGTGAGGTGTTCAGAATAGACTGGAAATGAGTGTAAATTATGGTTATTGAGGTTAATAATACTATGGGATCAAAATGACCCCCATATTCTATGATTTAAGCTGTTTTTTAGGGTTTTTTGGAAAAAACACCCGAATCCAAAACACAACCGAATCTGACAAAAAAAATTCGGTGAGGTTTTGCCAAAACGCGTTCGAACCCAAAACACAGCCGCGGAACCGAACCCAAAACCAAAACACAAAACCCGAAAAATTTCTGGTGCACATCACTAGCATTTACGCAGAAGACCAAACAGTGGCCATCTTGGTGAAGAATTGATGCCTCCCTAAAGAGCACCAGGGAGACTGCGCAGTAGTGCACTCCACATTTCAGCTAGTGAAACTACTTATTTGCCACCTTCTTCCATAACATTTGGGAATGTGATATAGGGCCCGATTTAGACCTAATCACTGCTGGCGATTATCGAACTACTGCACATGCGTATGCAGCACAATGCACAGACATGTCGCCAAACAGCGACCGGATGGTGTGAAAATTTCGATTGCATGGCTATTCGCAAGGTAATTGACAGGAAGAGGACGGTTGTGGGTGGTAACTGCCCATTTTCTGGGAGTGTATGGAAAAATGCAGGCGTTCCCAAGCATTTTCATGGAGGATGTGTGACGTCAGCTCTGGCCCCGATCGGCCTGATTTCTTCGCACTGGAGGAGTAAGTATTGAGCTACGCACAGGCTGCACACACTGCGCAGAATGGGAAAAACTTTCGATGGTGAGTGTGATGCCAACGGTTTTGCCGCTGTCCGCTGACTGAGGGGATTTTTAGCACAGTCTACAAATGCAATCGTACACTTGCACGGGGCAAATTTTCACTCCCCCTGGGCGGCGACTATCTGATCACAGGACAGTGTAATTTACAGCCCAGCGATCAGGTCTAAATCGGGCCCAAAATTAGGAAATTCTGGGACAAAGTTGTTTCCTTCATTAAGATACTTTCTCTGCATTTGGACCCTCCAGCCTTTTTATGCTATAACTTTTACAGTTAGTCACTGGACCACCAGTAAGGGCTTATTATTTTGTTACTGTGAACATTAGAGATGAGCGGGTTCGGTTCGTCGAGATCCGAACCCCCCCGAACTTCACCTATTTTACACAGTTCCGAGGCAGCCTCGGATCTTCCCGCCTTGCTCGTTTACCCGAACGCGCCCGAACGTCATCATCCCGCAGTCGGATTCTCGCGAGATTCGTATTCTATATAAAGAGCCGCGCGTCGCCGCCATTTTCACTCGTGCATTGGAGATTGAACGGAGAGGACGTGGCTGCGTTCTCTCCCTGAAATGCTCCGTAATCTGTGCTCAGTGTGCTGCAAATATCTGTGCTCAGTGTGTTGCAAATATCTGTGCTCAGTGTGCTGAAAATATCTGTGCTCAGTGTGCTTTATTGTGGGGACTGGGGACCACCAGTATAATAGTAGTACAGTACAGTAGGCCATTGCTGTATCTTGCAGCTCTGTGTCACTGCAAGTATCCATTCCATATCTGTGCTGCATTTTTGTGAGTAGTATATATAGTATTACAGTGCAGCATACTGGTGAACAACATTATATAGTTGTACAGTAGGCCATTGCTGTATCTTGCAGCTCTGTGTCACTGCAAGTATCCATTCCATATCTGTGCTGCATTATTGTGAGCAGTATATAGTAGGACAGTGCAGCATTTTGGTGACCAGCAGTATACATATATAGTACAGTTCAGTAGGCCATTGCTGTATCTTGCAGCTCTGTGTCACTGCAAGTGTCCATTCCATATCTGTGCTGCACTTTTGTGAGCAGTATATATAGTATTTCTGTGCAGCATTTTGGTGACCAACAGTATATAGTTGTACAGTAGGCCATTGCTGTATCTTGCAGCTCTGTGTCACTGCAAGTATCCATTCCATATCTGTGCTGCATTTTTGTGAGCAGTATATATGGTATTACAGAGCAGCATTTTGGTGACCAACAGTAAATAGTTGTACAGTAGGCCATTGCTGTATCTTGCAGCTCTGTGTCACTGCAACTATCCATTCCATATCTGTGCTGCATTAGTGTGAGCATTATATAGTAGGACAGTGCAGTATTTTGGTGACCAGCAGTATACATATATAGTACAGTACAGTAGGCCATTGTTGTATCTTGCAGCTCTGTGTCACTGCAAGTATCCATTCCATATCTGTGCTGCATTTTTGTGAGCAGTATATATAGTATTACAGTGCAGCATTTTGGTGACCAACAGGATATAGTTGTACAGTAGGCCATTGCTGTATCTTGCAGCTCTGTGTCACTGCAAGTATCCATTCCATATCTGTGCTGCATTTTTGTGAGCAGTATATATAGTATTACAGAGCAGCATTTTGGTGACCAACAGTATATAGTTGTACAGTAGGCCATTGCTGTATCTTGCAGCTCTGTGTCACTGCAACTATCCATTCCATATCTGTGCTGCATTATTGTGAGCATTATATAGTAGGACAGTGCAGCATTTTGGTGACCAGCAGTACACATATATAGTACAGTACAGTAGGCCATTGCTGTATCTTGCAGCTCTGTGTCAATGCAAGTATCCATTCCATTTCTGTGCTGCATTTTTGTGAGTAGTATATATAGTATTACAGTGCAGCATACTGGTGAACAACATTATATAGTTGTACAGTAGGCCATTGCTGTATCTTGCAGCTCTGTGTCACTGCAAGTATCCATTCCATATCTGTGCTGCATTATTGTGAGCAGTATATAGTAGGACAGTGCAGCATTTTGGTGACCAGCAGTATACATATATAGTACAGTTCAGTAGGCCATTGCTGTATCTTGCAGCTCTGTGTCACTGCAAGTGTCCATTCCATATCTGTGCTGCACTTTTGTGAGCAGTATATATAGTATTTCTGTGCAGCATTTTGGTGACCAACAGTATATAGTTGTACAGTAGGCCATTGCTGTATCTTGCAGCTCTGTGTCACTGCAAGTATCCATTCCATATCTGTGCTGCATTTTTGTGAGCAGTATATATGGTATTACAGAGCAGCATTTTGGTGACCAACAGTAAATAGTTGTACAGTAGGCCATTGCTGTATCTTGCAGCTCTGTGTCACTGCAACTATCCATTCCATATCTGTGCTGCATTAGTGTGAGCATTATATAGTAGGACAGTGCAGTATTTTGGTGACCAGCAGTATACATATATAGTACAGTACAGTAGGCCATTGTTGTATCTTGCAGCTCTGTGTCACTGCAAGTATCCATTCCATATCTGTGCTGCATTTTTGTGAGCAGTATATATAGTATTACAGTGCAGCATTTTGGTGACCAACAGGATATAGTTGTACAGTAGGCCATTGCTGTATCTTGCAGCTCTGTGTCACTGCAAGTATCCATTCCATATCTGTGCTGCATTTTTGTGAGCAGTATATATAGTATTACAGAGCAGCATTTTGGTGACCAACAGTATATAGTTGTACAGTAGGCCATTGCTGTATCTTGCAGCTCTGTGTCACTGCAACTATCCATTCCATATCTGTGCTGCATTATTGTGAGCATTATATAGTAGGACAGTGCAGCATTTTGGTGACCAGCAGTACACATATATAGTACAGTACAGTAGGCCATTGCTGTATCTTGCAGCTCTGTGTCAATGCAAGTATCCATTCCATTTCTGTGCTGCATTTTTGTGAGCAGTATATATAGTATTACAGTGCAGCATATTGGTGACCAACAGTATATAGTTGTACAGTAGGCCATTGCTGTATCTTGCAGCTCTGTGTCACTGCAAGTATCCATTCCATATCTGTGCTGCATTATTGTGAGCAGAATATAGTAGGACAGTGCAGCATTTTGGTGACCAGCAGTATACATATATAGTACAGTACAGTAGGCCATTGCTGTATCTTGCAGCTCTGTGTCACTGCAAGTGTCCATTCCATATCTGTGCTGCATTTTTGTGAGCCGTATATATAGTATTTCTGTGCAGCATATTGGTGACCAACAGTATATAGTTGTACAGTAGGCCATTGCTGTATCTTGCCACTCTGTGTCACTGCAAGTATCCATTCCATATCTGTGCTGCATTTTTGTGAGCAGTATATATGGTATTACAGAGCAGCATTTTGGTGACCAACAGTATATAGTTGTACAGTAGGCCATTGCTGTATCTTGCAGCTCTGTGTCACTGCAACTATCCATTCCATATCTGTGCTGCATTATTGTGAGCATTATATAGTAGGACAGTGCAGCATTTTGGTGACCAGCAGTATACATATATCTTACAGTACAGTAGGCCATTGCTGTATCTTGCAGCTGTGTCACTGCAAGTATCCATTCCATATCTGTGCTGCATTTTTGTGAGCAGTATATATAGTATTACAGTGCAGCATATTGGTGACCAACAGTATATAGTTGTACAGTAGGCCATTGCTGTATCTTGCAGCTCTGTGTCACTGCAAGTATCCATTCCATATCTGTGCTGAATTATTGTGAGCAGTATATAGTAGGACAGTGCAGCATTTTGGTGACCAGCAGTATACTTATATAGTACAGTACAGTAGGCCATTGCTGTATCTTGCAGCTCTGTGTCACTGCAAGTGTCCATTCCATATCTGTGCTGCATTTTTGTGAGCAGTATATATAGTATTTCTGTGCAGCATTTTGGTGACCAACAGTATATAGTTGTACAGTAGGCCATTGCTGTATCTTGCAGCTCTGTGTCACTGCAAGTATCCATTCCATATCTGTGCTGCATTATTGTGAGCAGTATATACAGGTTGAGTATCCCTTATCCAAAATGCTTGGGACCAGAGATATTTTGGATATCGGATTTTTCCGTATTTTGGAATAATTAGATACCATAATGAGATATTATGGTGATGGGACCTAAATCTAAGCACAGAATACATTTATGTTTTATATACACCTTATACACACAGCCTGAAAGTAATTTTAGCCAATATGTTTTATAACTTTGTGCATTAAACAAAGTGTGTCTACATTCACACAATTCATTTATGTTTCATATACACCGTATATACACAGCCTGAAGGTCATTTAATACAATATTATTAATGACTTTGTGTATTAAACAAAGTTTGTGTACATTGAGCCATCAAAAAACAAAGGTTTCACTATCTCACTCTCACTCAAAAAAGTCCGTATTTCGGAATATTCCATATTTCGGAATATGGATACTCAACCTGTAGTAGGACAGTGCAGCATTTTGGTGACCAGCAGTATACATATATAGTACAGTACAGTAGACCATTGCTGTATCTTGCAGCTCTGTGTCACTGCAAGTATCCATTCCATATCTGTGCTGCATTATTGTGAGCAGTATATAGTAGGACAGTGCAGCATTTTGGGGACCAGCAGTATACATATATAGTACAGTACTATAGGCCATTGCTGTATCTTGCAGCTCTGTGTCACTTCTAGTATCTTGATCAGTGCTCAATATCTGCTGCATTGTTGTGACCAGTATGTATACTGTACTGTGCGACGTGTGTTATACACCTGGTGATTACTGATTATACATCCTGTAATCTGTACTGAGCGATGTGTGAGATACACCTGGTGATTGTACACCCTATATTATTATTATTATCCTTTATTTATATGGCGCCACAAGGGTTCCGCAGCGCCCAATTACAGAGTACATAAATAATCAAACAGGAAAACAGCAATTTACAGTTGATGACAGTATAGGACAAGTACAGGGTAAATACACATAGTTACATCAGCAGATGACACTGGAATAAGTATCAGGTGGCAGAAGACTGCTGGATGTGGTACAGTTGAAGATTATTAAAGTAAGACAAAGGATAAGCACATGAGGGAAGAGGGCTCTGCTCGTGAGAGCTTACAATCTAAAGGGGAGGGGTAGACAGACATGGGTGACACAGATGGGGTACATAGAGAACGTGGAACAGAGGGTTAGGATGAGGTTTGGCTGGGTTTGGTGAAGAAGTGGACCCCAGAAGGCACAAGTCAATCCTTAACATTGCAACAATTTACTGGGCTATGCAGGAGAAAATTAAAAATAGGGAAAAAGAAAAGAATCGATAACTTCTACCGCTTTCAAAAAGGTCAATGGAAGCTGAAATAATGGACAACTACCTCATGGAAGCCAGATACAGTATACCAAACAGTACTTAGCAGAGTTAGGAATAAGTTCTTATGAAATACAGTAACATTTTGTCATAATATTTCAGAAACTGCATGGCTGGTCTCTTGCACTCTTTTGCTCTAATACATCACCTGCTTTAGGATTTATATTCAAAAACATTATGTCTCCATAATCCCAAAAACGTCAGTCTTCTTGGAAAGTGGTTTGTTCCTTTGTAAGGGAAAGAGAACAAACGTTCTCAAACAACGGTTTTTCAATTTCTTTTTCCTCTGGGAAGGGATTGTGGATTCGCAAGGAATAGCTGAGCATTTCTGTAATCAGAAAGCAGCGACTTTCTACAAATGTTTACGAATAATTCCAGTGATTTTGTCATTTTCTTCCAGTGATTTGGACCAATAATACCATTGATTAGAACGAATAATTCCTGTGATTTTGTCATTTTCTTCCAGTGATTTGGACCAATAATACCATTGATTAGAACGAATAATTCCTGTGATTTGAATAGCTTAAGGCTGCATAAGCCTGAGGCCATATTAGAGCCCAATTTTTTGTGATTGGTTGTTTATGACTAAGCAGTTGCTAGGTAGATTAGTGTTTTCTATGGTATTTTTCCTATAGGATTATAGGGCTGTCCGTCAAGGGTTTAGGGGTTGGTCTCGGAATAATATATAAGCCATAGTCATGTGCCTCAGACTTCCTCTTGCCATTTTGGAATGGCCCAGGAAGGCTGAGTACACAGACTGTATTTATACTGTCATGTTTTTAGTTTGGCTTGGTTTGATTATTTGTTTTTAAAATCGTTTCCCCCTTCATTGCCTGGGGTAATTCTTAAGTGGTGCTGCTATCCCTCTCCCATTCCACGTCCCCGAGGGTCTGCTCCTCCCCCCCCTCCTCCGGCGTTTTGCTGCGACCGCCACTTTCAGCCTGTGGGCTCCCCTGCCTCTGTATCTTGCTCTCGACGGCGGGTCCCGGCGGGGTCCCGATGCCGCTGTCCACGCCTCTCCTCCGTCTGGCTGGTCGGGAGGCGGGACGTTGTGCGGACGCAGGTGGTTTCCCCGGCGCCCGTGACGCTGCAGTTTCCCTCTCCTCACTCGGCGTCTCCGAGCGCGCCTCTCTCCCCTCACCGCTGGCGGCTCCTGCACTCACGTGGGGCTTGTCGGCCCTGGGCTGGATGCGGGGGGCAGATGGGCGGCGGCTTGTGGAGGCTGGAGCGGCACGTGGGTAGCAGCCGCTCCCTGCCTTCCTGGTGGCCGGTACCTGGGTTAGGGTTTACGGCCCTCACATTATTCTATTTTCACATTTATTCTCTTTTATTTCATTTTGTTTCACCCCCCAAAAATGAGTACCATATATTAAGACATCATATGTGGTAACATTAGAAAGATATATATCACATATGGGTAGGGAACTTCCTTGGAGATTTTATACTGTTAATAATAAAGTACAACATGGGGGTAGGAACTCAAATGTCTGAAAAGGCAGTTTGGGGGGGGGGGGGCGGTCCCTAGCATGCTCTGGTGGCCGAGGGTGGGTACGGGGGGCCAGACACTCTGGGGTTGGTGAACTGGTGTCCACGTTTTGCCTCCCAGGCCCGCGTAGTTTGGCGACTGCTTTTCGGGGTCGACTGCCGCGGGGCTCAAGCCGGGGTCTCACCTGTAGGCCCCTGCTCCCTGGGGCTGCTTGGTTCCTTGTCCCCCACATTGTACAGTCACTGTGTCCCCCGGGGCGCGGCAGCCGGGGCTGTCTGTTGCCGCCTTCCCACAATTTGTGCCATGTGTGGCGCTTTCAGCATCTGGTGTCCTTCTCGTGTGTTACTTCAAGGGGCCTCGGGGCCTCGGGTCTCCCCCCTCCCTTTCCCCCCCCCGGCTTTTCCGGGTTCATAGCTCGGGAATTCCCCAGCGGCTACGGCCCCGCGTGCCCGGTTTGGGCCATCCTGGCCGCCGGCCTACACCACGGGGGTCGTCCCATTGATCGGGGCTGCCCCTCCTGCCGTGGGTTCCTCCCTGCCATCGGTTGAGCCTGCTGATGGTATTCCACGTCCTCCAGACACCGGTGAGCATACTGTTGTTTCTCATTAATTTTACAGTACTTGTACCTTCTTGTCCTGTTTCCTCTGGTTCTCCTGGGCGCCCACGTTAGTTGGCTAGGCTCATTGCGCAACGCGTGGCGTTAGGCATCTCGGAAAGGCAGGACACCGGCGGCCACTGTTCCCTCCGCCCCCTGCGGTTCGCGGAGAAGGTAGACGGGGAAGGGGGGGGGGTCGTTGGGGAGACTGCTTTCCGTACTTTTCATCTGGGTTACGGTTTTTGGATTGTACGGCTTGTTGCACCGGGTTGCGACCTGCCGGATATCCCCACAGGGTGCAGTATTTGTTTCAGCCCACGCATTTTAAAGCCTGGGTTTCCGCTTGGGGAGATTACGACGTGAAGTCCATCGTGATTGGGGTGGTAACGTCTTTTTACCTTGGAGGTGTGGTTGGGGGCCGGACCGCACAGTGGGGTCCCAGGCCGCAGGCCCCTCGCAGTTGTCGCTTCTGTTTTGCGCTCCTTGGGAGGGGTGGGGTTTTTTTGCTTATGGCGGGGGCAAGTACACCATAGGCATACGCTCCCGTTTTCGTCGCGCATGCAAATTTGCGATGCCTGTCTCCCGTCCAGTACGGTGCCCCAGCCACGAGCGGGTATCCTTGCCTGTGGTGGCGCGCCGGTGTTTTAAGTCCGCTCACGCTTTCCCGCATCAGGTCCGGCAGAAGGTGGATGCAGAGTCGGCTTGGTGCTCGTGTGGGCCCTATGCCGTTTTTCCCCTCTTCCTGACTTGGGCATCTTCCCTGTGGGGTTGGTGCCCTAGGACACCGGGCTAGTTCCGCCTTATCATACATTTGTCTTATCTTCATGGGGTTTCTTTCCATGCTCCATTTCCGAGACCGTGTGCAGGGTGAGTATCAGTCTTTTATAGACTCTGCGTTTTGTTTCGTGAATATTAGCCGGGTACCCCCTTTTGGGCTAACTTATACTTCGGGTAGTGTTTTCAACGCTTCCCCTGCGCCCCTATCCCCTGCAATTTTTTTGGCCTCGAGTAGGTGCCAGTTTTATGCTGACAGGTGGGTGCCCCTGGGTTTTTCTGTCTCGTGCCTATTTTGAGGAATTCGGCGCTTTCTTGCTTTGGTGCATTCTGTCCGTCTCCGGTCCCCCTTCCCCCGGTGTTTTCTCGCTACCGGGACTATTTTCTCTTCATGGGTCTGGGGGCATTTCGGTTTGCAGCTATCCTTCTGTAGGTTGCCAGGTTTGGGGTCCTGTGTTTGGGGTCCTGTGTGTTCCTGTTGCCCCGGTACGCTGCAAGGGTCCTACCGGTTGCCTGAGTTATCGTTGTTTTGCGCTGGGCACAATTGCGGGTTGCTGTCGCCTCCCCGCTGACAAGGTACTGACACTTTTGGGTTTTTATTAACGACTGCTTGGGGTAACGCGAAGTTCGGCTTAAGCGGGTGCAGTCGTTGCTTAGCTCCTCCCCTTGTGCAGGCAGGTTTATCCCCATGGGTGGCATAATTTGCGGGAAACCTACGGGCCGCTGCGTGGTCGGCCAGGCAGCGTCACGCAGTTTCCCTTCCCGCGATATCAGAGATGTTTTCGTGTATTTGGTCTTCATTCCTATAGTCTTTTTCCTCCTCCTTGTTCCCTCCGGTCCCCCCAGGCTTTGCGACTATTGCGACATCTGCTTGTCTGCTGGTGGCGCAGTTTTTGCCATCACACTCCTGGAGTCGCAATGGGCGCTTGCGGTTTGGGCTAGGGTGCGCCCCGCACCTGCGGATACCCGTAGGCCTGCTACATGGCAACTTTTGGCGGTGTTGCTGGGTGTGCTGCCTCATGTCGCCGAGTCGGTGTTGGAGGTGCCCCCCCCCCCCTGTTTTAGATTAGCCCTTGCTTTGGCTTCCTTCTGGGTTTGGTAGGGAAGCGAGTAGTGGCGAGCAGCCGGCATTGCGGGATTCCGGGGCCTTTTCTGTAACGCATGTTGGAGGATGGTCGGTGGCTCTACAGGATGGCGTGATCCAAATCGGATCAAGCAGCTGGGGGTCGCGGGGTGTCCTTGGAGGCCCAGGAGGAGGTGGGTGTCTGCCAGCTGCGCCTGGCGCAGGAGTATAGATGGGCCTCCGGGGGAGGGCGACCAGTTGCTGATACAGGAGCTCGCTGGTCCTCTCTCTAATTTACAATTTGCTGCTGTGTTTGGGGTCGGTACCCATTCCTTGCGGAATGGGGCGGCTGACCATGCGGCAGCCACAGGGTCCGCCACGGCAGCTGTTCAGGAGCTGGGTCGTCGGGGGTGTACTTTTAGGCCCTATTCCGTGCGGTTTGGGGTGGCTACCATGCGGTAGCCACTGGGTCCTCCACGGCTGCTGTTCAGGAGCTGGGCCGTTGGCGGTATATTTTTTAGGTCCTATTCCTTGCGGATTGGGGAGGCTGCCATGCGGCAGCCACGGGGTCCTCCACAGCAGCTATTCCGGAGGTGGGCCGTTGGAGATATACTTCTTAGGTCCTATTCCTTGCGGATTGGGGCGGCTGACCATGTGGCAGCCACTGGGTCTGCCACGGCGGCTATTCAGGAGCGGGCCGTTGGAGGTATGCTTCTTAGGTCCTGTTCCTTGCGGATTGGGGAGGCTGCCATGCGGCGGCCTTAGGGTCCTAAACGGCAGCCGTTTCAGGAGCTGGGGCGTTGGAGGTATACTTCTGAGGTCCTATTCCTTGCAGATGGGGGTGGCTACAGGGTCCTCCACGGCGGCTATTCAGGAGGTGGTCCGTTGGAGGTATACTTTTTAGGTCCTATTCCTTGCGGATGGGGGTGGCTACCATGCGGCAGCCACAGGGTCCTCCACGGCAGCTATTCAGGAGGTGGTCCGTGGAGGTATGCTTACTATAAGTCCGTCTGCATGTGGATAATGTTTTAGTTGCGCCTGTTGCGCTAACCCAAAAACTTGTTTACCTGTCAGATTTTGAACTGGTAGCGTTCAGGAATCGAGGGTGTGAAGTGAATTTTTAAATTTCCTCCGAGGGGGCCTAATTACAATTGGCTCATCAAAGGTCCACGGGAGGTTTTTTGAGTTTTCTCCTTCACTTGGGTTAATTCTGTTCTCTGTCACTTGGTTTTCCTATGTGACGTATGTCAGTGTGATGATGTTAGGGTGTTTTTCTTTTGCAGCTGTCAGATGGTTTGAACTGGAGTGGCTGGTTGGCCACTTTTACCATTTTTGGGTGGCAGGGCATTCCTTGGCGCGTAGGACAGCTGATGTTTTGGTCAGGGTGGTTTGTTGGTTGGGTGTCCGTGGTTAAGGGATACTAAGGGGTATTTGTACAGCTCCTTTGCCACCGTGAGCATAGTTGGGGTCGTCCAAGCGGTATTGTCCTGCGTTTTGGGCGGCGCTAATAGGGGTCGCGTCGACAGCTTCTACCTCAATTTGTTCATTAAGGCTGATTTCATGGGCCACGTTGTCACTGGCCGGAGATCCGTTTTTGGGTAGTCAATTAGTCCAGCGTTTTGTCATTGGAGGGGGCGGTGCTTTTCTCAGCTATTGAGAAAGCCCGCCAGATGGTAATTCTGCTGTTTCGTTGTTGTTACGGCTTTCAGGTGAGTAGTTGTCAGGCATCCTCTGCTTGTACTGCGCCAGCGGCAGTTCTCCAAGGAGGATGGGGTTCGTCTTCTCCGGCTGGAGTTTTCGGGTTTTCTTAAATGGGGTTTTGGTCCTTTCCGTTAGCGATCTTGTTTTCCTGGTTTTTATTGGTTTGGATGGCGGGGCGGTTTGTTAAACCTTTGTGGCGGGCAGGGCCATCTTAACAGCAGTGTAGGCCCCTGGGCACAGCAATGCACTGGGCTCCCTACCCATCCTCCAGTGGTAGGGGTGGGGGGTGCTATCAGCGGCAGCTTTGTTGTCCTGCGGGCAGTAGGGGATGTTCTTTCTTCCACTAAGCATGTAGAACCTGGAGCAGTAATTTCTTACAATTACTCCTTTACTGCACAGATGGGGCTAAACTGGAGAAACGGGCATTGGGTTGAATGAAGAAGCCCTGGTACATGACTTCCAGGGTGGTTGGGTGTGTTTAATACGTAGGGGAGCGGTGGATAGTGGAGTGGGTTTAATATTTATCATTTTCCGGTGTGAGGGCAGCTTGCTTGATTGCAGATATCTCAAGTTCCTGAAAATATATCTCTTAGCTTTGAATGGGATACAAAACAAGAGAATCCCACCTTTCTGGAGGTACTGGTGACTTGGGGATCAGAGGTCAGGAGCCAGAGCAATTCACCAACGAAAATCTAAAACTGCATATTAGGTGTGTGGAGCTGGAGCAGGGACCAGCTGCTTGAAAGCTGATATCTCTGTTTCTGGGCATAGTAGAGACAAGATGCCAGTGTCCACGAAGAGGGGAGAGTCACATCTTTTGGCTAATACCCTCAGAAAAACTCTAAGTCAGACAGAACCCAAGATATCTGGCTGGAAACAGCAATTAACAGGCTTGGATGGGGACCACTGCTTTCAAGTCGGATATCTCCGGTTCCCCAGGGCCGATTTTCAAAAAGCTGGTACCCCTGGAAAGAGGGGACCATCAGCTATCAGCTTATACTCCTGGGGCCCTTGGGCAAGAGCCCATTGAGCCCTAACAAAAAGACGGCCCTGGTGGCGGGAAGTCGCTACCAACCAGCGGTCAGATGGGCATAAGTGATCATTGTGGGGCACCCTCTTTAGAAGGACGGCAGGTGTGTCCTTACCTTGCGGTTGGACATTTAGACGTTCCCATGTGGGAACCGAACATTTGCCAGAGAAAAGAGTGGTGAATCCTGCACAATGCGGGTTATGCAGGGATGAGGTGGTGTTGTGGTTTAGTCCCCTCCTCAGTTTTTGTGTTTCAATCTAAATGACTGGAGCTGGTAGCGACTTTTCCTTTGCCATCCTCCAATATAAAATCAATTCAATTACAATTATAGTTTAAAGAACAGGTCAGCGATCAATAAATATCGTCTGACCTTTAACTACAGCTAACCATGTCCGTGTTGTTATTTTAGTGTGTCGTTATTTTAGTGGTTTCTCCCAGTGATTTGGACCAATAATACCATTGATTAGAACGAATAATTCCTGTGATTTTGTCATTTTCTTCCAGTGATTTGGACCAATAATACCATTGATTAGAAAGAACAATTCCTGTGATTTTGTCATTTTCTTCCATTGATTTGGACCAATAATACCATTGATTAGAACGAATAATTCCTGTGATATTGAGGTGTTTGTGTCGCTTAGCTTAGCCGTCCAGTGACCACAGTGCACCTCTTTTTCTCTTTTCTGTGCATCATGTGCTGTTTGGGGACTATTTTTTAAGTGCCATCCTGTCTGACACTGCAGTGCCACTCCTAGATGGGCCAGGTGTTTGTGCCGGCCACTTGGGTCGCTTAGCTTAGTCATCCAGCGACCTTGGTGCACCTCTTTTTTTCTTTGCATCATGTGCTGTTTGGGGACTATTTTTTTAAGTGCCATCATGTCTGGCACTGCAGTGCAACTCCTAGATGGGCCAGGTGTTTGTGCCGCCCACTTGGGTCGCTTAGCTTAGTCATCCAGCGACCTCGGTGCAAATTTTAGGGCTAAAAATAATATTGTGAGGTGTGAGGTGTTCAGAATAGACTGGAAATGAGTGGAAATTATGGTTATTGAGGTTAATAATACTATGGGATCAAAATGACCCCCAAATTCTAAGATTTAAGCTGTTTTTTAGGGTTTTTTGGAAAAAAAAACCTGAATCCAATACACACACGAATCCGGCGAAAAAATTTCAGGGAGGTTTTGCCAAAACGCGTCCGAATCCAAAACACGGCCGCGGAACCGAATTCAAAACCAAAACACAAAACCCGAAAAATTTCCGGTGCACATCTCTAGTGAACATTGATGTTACCAGAAAGGTTATTTTAGCTAATTGGACATCTCACTTCCCTCTGTTTTTTACTTAAAAATATACAGTATTAATACAATTATCATATCACGACAGACAGGCAACCCTCCAAAGCATCTAGAACATTGTGGTGAAATTTTGTAAGATGTGACACACGTTTATAGAAGACTTGATTGATAATTTCCAGAACCATATCCAACAATTGTCTAAGTCAACTGGTTCAACTTGAAAATTGTATGGTACATTGACAGCTGGACTTAAGAGGTCAAAAAAAAAAGTTTTTAAAGTTTTTCCTATAAAGGAAGTGAAATTCTCATCTACACCACCTTGAAAAAGTGTGCTTAACACACGAAACGCGTTGTTGAACAGTGGTGTTACGAGGAGGAATAGCCGCCGCCTGAGAGACCAGACGCCCGCCGAGTGACGTCATCAACCCGCTTTCCCGATGGACGCAGCGGTAAACACAGAGAACGGAAGCCGTGTTCAGCTCCTCAGCCTCACGGAAACTTGAGGTAGGGACAGAGAGGCTCAACCGGACTGGCAGCAACTCCCAAACACCAAAAATTGCTCTTAAGAGAGCTGTAAACAAAATTTGTTTTAATAATAAAAACATTTTTTTACAGGTGCCACTTTTCACATACATAGCGCTCAATCTCTATACACATGAATGAAAAATAAATATATTGTTTTATTGTTTGTACTGTTCTGGTGCATCTGTACCCCTGTGGGTTTTTTATTCACGTACATATAAAAGCCTTTTGAATTGTTGCAGTGTCAGTTGAGCTGCAAAGTAAAAAAATATATTATTCTATTATTTATACTGTTCTGGTGCACTGTAATCCTGTATGTTTATTATTCATATACATATAAAAGCCCTTTGAATTGCTGCAGTGTGCGTGAGATGCAAAGTGAAAAATAAATATATTGTTCAATTGTTTGTACTGTTCTGGCACATTGTACACTTGTCCATTTATTATTAATGTACATATAAAAAGCTAAAAGCACTTTGAATTACCACATTCATCTGCAAATTTTAAAATGGATAATGATCACTTTAGAAAAGAGCAACCAAATACTATCACTGCAGCTGCTGCCACCAATCATGATGATGATACTAGTCCTTAATGTCTACAAAAGCAGTTGCTCAAGGGCAAAAAGGGTTTAAGTCAAGGCATCTACAGATGTGTCCTCCGTAAAATCACATAAAAATATACAGTGGTAAAGAAAAAAACACCACTAATAAAGAGAAGACTTGGTGCAGAAAAACATAAAATTGCCAACATGCCATTCACCACATGCAGTGGCAAGGAAAAACTCAGGCCTTGGTCTTTATTTATGAGTGATGGTTCTGCAACTGGCACTGAGGCATCTTCTTCTTCTTCTCATGACCTTAACATTCAAATTCTAGAAGAGGTGTTGAAAAAATGAAACCCACTAAGGCAGTAGAACAAAATGTTGTGTTCAGAACTGTCACACATCCCTGAGAAGAGTCTAGGGGTGTCCACATTAGCTATGTGAGTCTGACATTTCTCACACGGTATGCAGTTAATTTCCAGACTGTTGGAATCCCGGCAGTGAGGCTTGGACTGGCCCACAGGGGTACAGGGGAAACCACCGGTAGGCCCTACTGCCTGGGGGCCCACCTCCTGTTCTAAGGATCAGGTTACAGACTGTGCACTTGAATTATACATCATACATATGTTATCTTATACTGGACCATGGTGTATTTTCTACAGTGCATTGCTGTTATTAATCTGGTACATTATCATGCATGCAGCAGCTGAATTTACTGTATATATTTATGAAGGGGCCCAGACGTTGCACTCTCTAATGGTTAGTCAAACCAATGAGGTGGCAGGACACACCCCCTTTACAGACTGGTCACACCCCTAAACATGGGCCCCTACCACTGCATTCCTCCGGTGGGCCCTACATGCTCGAGTCCGACACTGCCGGCAGTCAAAATGCCGACACCATAATCCCAACAGCGGAAACAAATCCAGCGGTCGAAATCCTGACAGATGCTCAATATTCCCTCTAGGGTGGGGGCCGACAGTCGGAAATTCATACTGAATCTTCTCACACTGTCCTCATAGAGAAGCCTCTTTCTCCTCCTTCCACCATTTCTGCACCATGTGCACATGTGGGGAGTAGTGCAAGTAAAGATGATGATGTTAGGATGCTTGTATAGAAAAGGAAAAGGATGAGGAAGATATGTGTGTTGTACTACTACTATTGGACACTGAAGATGATGATGTTCTTTGTGTAAGTCAGCCCCCAGTGGCTGCAGTTCATGCCCTTGATAAAAAGAAAGCCACTGTGATGCCTGGGCATAAGACTAAAAAGCCACCTCTTTGGTGTGGAATTATTTATTTATTTTTTAGCAAATTATGTTTTATTAATAAAGAAATAACAATATACAGCTCAAAAGGTATAGCATGCAACACAAGAATTGTTGTAACAGGAGCTGTCATTTCAATCGTAGACTAAGAATACAAAAATCGAAAACATTGTATGTAATCTGTAGTCCACTTAATTTAAGACATTAATCTGTATTGTCCTCAAATATTAATAACAAGAAAAATAGGACATAGAAGAAACAGAAAGAAGAAACAGAAAAAAGGGAAAGAAAAAAGGGAGAAGAACCGCCATCACCATCACAACCCTAAGATGTCGTAGGGGGAGAGAGTAGCAAATGAGTCTTGTATTCCTGCGTTCCCTTAAATTCCAGCCAGTCAAACCAGATAGCTGTGAATCGAAATGCGGACCGTTCGGAAGAAGACGTCAGGTCTTCCATTGCCATATAGTAATCAATTCTTTGAAACCACTTGGCAATAGGAGGTTGTACCTGAGATCTCCAGAAGCACGGAATGGTAGCCCTAGCAGCATTCATTAAATGTCGCAGTAGAGAATTTTTAAACTGGGATAGGGGAAGGTCTATTAAATTAAGTAACCAAAACTCAGGTGTCTCTGGTATTGGGAGTCCCGTGATACGCCTGGTAATAGAATGAACCTGTTGCCAGAAGGAAGCCAATCCCGGACACCGCCACCATATATGGCAAGGAGTGCCAGGGACCGGCTACACCTCCAGCAGAGCTCTGATACACTTGGAAACATTTGGTGAACCCGATCTGGACATCTATACCATCTCGAGACCACTTTGTACTGTGTCTCTAGTACTTGGAGTGAAGGTGAACTAGCAAATGTATATTGAAAAATGCGAGACCATTGATCGGTGGTCAGCTCCTTACCCAGCTCCTCATGCCAAGCCGTAATGAATGCCAGGGGTTGAGTGGGAGTGCTTGCAAGACATTGTCTGTACAATAAAGATATTAGGTGTCGTGGCAAATTCTCAGAGAGACACAATGATTCGAAAATCGTCGCACTTCATCCCACCGAACGAGTCGGTGTTGCAGTGACATAATGCCAAATTTATAGGTAAGCCCAAAAAGAGTTAAGGGGTAGACCACAAATCGTTGCAAGTCTGCGAAGGGATGGAATCCAGCCGAACCAATCAGGTGACTCAGACGAGATATGCCAACTTTAGCCCATACTGATGAAGGAGACAAGGAGAGGGGATTTGCGGGTAGGTCTGGGTTAAATAATAATGGTGTTGGCAAGGAGGGGCTCAGGCTAAAAGAGTCTAAGTGTCTAAATTTCTTCCATAGCTTAAGGGTCAGGTCAAGAGTGGGATGTTTTGTGCGTGGGATTTTTTTTATGTCAGGGGAGAATAAATGAGGGAGTACCCGCAACTGTTTCAGCTATTAGTGGCCATTGCTTAGTGTAGGGGGATCTGGACATTTCAATAACCCTGGATAAATGTACAGCATAATAATAGCTAATAAAATGAGGTAGTTGTAGACCACCTTCCTTACGAGTACGGGTCAGTGTGAATTGAGAGAGTCGGTGCCCTCTTTGTCCCAAAATAAAACAACCAACAGATGACTGCAAAGTAGTAAAAAATGGAGTAGGTACTGTTATAGGCAAAGTTTGCAGTAGATACAAAACTTTAGGGAGAATTGTCATCTTTACCGTGTTAATCCTACCCAGCCAAGTAAGTTGGAGTGCAGACCATTTATTAAGATCTGTATTAATCTTATGTAGTAACGGGAGAAAATTTGCACGGTATAAATCAGTGAGGTCTTTAGTCAAAAGAACTTCCAAATACTTTAGCTGAGTAGGATGCCACTGGAACGGGAATGAATCTCGAATGCCTTCAAGTACTCGTGTGGGTGTTGAAATATTCAAGACAACAGACTTAGTCAAGTTTACCTTGAAATTAAAAAGTAAGTTGAACCTATTGAATTCTTGTATAAGAGCTAGAAGGGAAGTTACTGGGTCCGTCAAAGTAGCCAAAAGGTAGTCCGCATATAGTGCTAATTTATGCTCCTGATTTCCAGCCCATACACCGTGAATGTTTGGATTGGCCCGAATAGCTCTCGCTAGTGCCTCCATACAGAGAACAAATATAAGCGGGGAAAGGGGGCAGCCTTGCCTCTTTCCGTTTCGTATCAGAAACGGATCGGAAACGGCACCATTCACACAGACTCTAGCTGATGGTAGCTTATAAAGGGTTAATATACGACTAAGGCAGGTCAGACCCAGACCCATGTGCTCAAGAAGACCTTCCATGAATTGCCATTCTATTCTATCAAAGGCCTTCTCCGCGTCAGTGGACAGGAGGACCATATGAGAGGACCTACTCTGAGCAAGGTGAATAAGATCTATAACTTTGGAAGTGTTATCTTTAGCCTCACATCCTAATATAAATCCCACCTGGTCCTCATGAATCACAGATGGGAGAAGGCGGCCTAAACGGCCCACAAGCAATTTAGCAAAAAGCTCAATATCGCAATTCAGGAGAGAAATAGGTCGGTAGCTCGAGCACTGGGTGGGATCCTTACCCTCTTTTGGGATAACAGTTATATGTGCTTCCAGGGCCTGTGGAGAAAATCCTTTCTCGGCTGAGATAGAATTACATGCTTTCAAGAAAAGAGATAATAAGGATTGTTTAAAGGCTTTATAGTATCCAACTGGGAAGCCATCTGTGCCCAGACTCTTCCCAGCCGGTGTTGCAGCCAAGGCCCTTCTCTTCAATGGAAAAGGGTTGATCCAGAGTATCCAGGTCTGTTTCAGGAAGTCTTGGAAAATCAACTTCTGCTAGATCTCTCTGTATCAGGACCTTCAAATCATAGGTGGCTTGAGGAGATTGATCCTTTCTAAGATTCTAGAGAGAATCATAATAATTTTGGAAGGAGCGAGCAATCTGAGGCAATGTATATGCAGCACGTCCTCCCGGCTCATGGATAGAGTGAACATAGGACTGCAGTCTCTGGGCCCTTAACGCCCGAGCGAGCATAGTACTGGGTTTATTACCCCATAAATAAAATTTATGGTGACATTTAGTCATTCCTAATTTAGTTTTATCCCATAACGGCTTGACGGGCTTCAGTTAGTACTAGAAAAATCCCGCATCAAGGGAGGATTGATGCAAGGCTTCCAAGGTCGATATTCGTCCAATGAGCTGCAGTCTCTGTGCCACTCGCTCCTTCTTGAGTTGAGAGCCAAGCTGTATACATCTACCTCGAATTACACATTTGTGTGCTTCCCAAATTGTGACTGCACTAACATCTGGGTTGTCATTTGTCGCAATGTAATCAGAAATGGCGGAGGTGAGCTTAGCCTTTAAACAAGGATCCTGAGTCAATGAATTATTAAACCGCCATGACCATGGTGTGGTGCGGGCTGATGAAAGAGCAACAGAGATATACACTGGAGCATGATCTGACCATGTAATATGAAGAATTGTGCTTGAAGGAAATAAGTGCAATAATCTATGCTCAACTAAAAAGTAGTCTGGGCGTGAGTAGGTAGTGTGAGGAGAGGAAAAGAAAGTGTAATCCTTTCCAGTCGGGTGTTGAGTTCTCCATAAGTCCATAAGCTGAAACTCACAAAGAAGTCGGCTCACTCGACGGTGGTCACGTGTCAACCATTTAGTCAGTAAAGGAAAACAATCAATCCCCGGGTCCAAGGACCAATTAAAGTCGCTCCCCACAATCAGGCACCCCTCTTTAATGGGTTCTATTTGTCGCAGTATTTTGGTAAAAAAACTGTCTTTGGCGTTGATTAGGAGCGTATATATTAACAAAAGTATAAACTAGTGATGAGCGGGTTCGGTTTCTCGGAAACCAAACCCCCCCGAACTTCACGCTTTTTACACGGGTCCGAGGCAGACTCGGATCTTCCCGCCTTGCTCGGCTAACCCGAGCGCGCCCGAACGTCATCATCCCGCTGTCGGATTCTCGCGAGGCTCGTATTCTATCGCGAGACTCGGATTCTATATAAGGAGCCGCGCGTCGCCGCCATTTTCACACGTGCATTGAGATTGATAGGGAGAGGACGTGGCTGGCGTCCTCTCCGTTTAGATAGAGAGTGAGACACTTGATTTACTGGAGCATTAGGAGTACTCAGAGAGTGCAGAGTTTTGCTGATAGTTATACTAGTGACCACCAGTTTTATTTATTATTTAATATAATCCGTTCTCTGCCTGAAAAAAAACGATATACAGTCACATACCATATCTGTGCTCAGCCTCAGTGTGCTGCATGATAATATCATCTATGTATATCTGACTGTGCTGAGTAGTGCTCACTGCTCACACAGCTTAATTGTGGGGGAGACTGGGGAGCAGTTATAGCAGGAGTACATATTTAACAGTGCACACTTTTGCTGCCAGAGTGCCAGTGTGACTGACCAGCAGTGACCACCAGTATATTGTCTGCCTGAAAAAGTTAAACACTCGTGTGGTGTTTTTTTTTTTAATTCTATAAACGCATTCTGCTGACAGTGTCCAGCAGGTCCGTCATTCATTATATTTCTATCTTCTTCATACTAGTAGTTTAGGAGTCTGCAGTGCTGACAGTGTCCAGCAGGTCCGTCATTATATAATATATACCTGTCCTGCAGTAGTGATATATATATATTTTTTATATCATTATCATCCAGTCTATACTAGCAGACGCAGTACGGTAGTCCACGGCTGTAGCTACCTCTGTGTTGCAGTCGTTCGTCCATAATTGTATACCTACCTGTGGTGGTTTTTTTTTTTTCTATCTTCTTCATACTAGTAGTTTAGGAGTCTGCAGTGCTGACAGTGTCCAGCAGGTCCGTCATTATATAATATATACCTGTCCTGCAGTAGTGATGTATATATATATATATTTTATATCATTATCATCCAGTCTATACTAGCAGACGCAGTAAGGTAGTCCACGGCTGTAGCTACCTCTGTGTCGGCACTGGCAGTCGCTCGTCCATAATTGTATACCTACCTGTGGTGGGTTTTTTTTTCTATCTTCTTCATACTAGTAGTTTAGGAGTCTGCAGTGCTGACAGTGTCCAGCAGGTCCGTCATTATATAATATATACCTGTCCTGCAGTAGTGATATATATATATTTTTTATATCATTATCATCCAGTCTATACTAGCAGACGCAGTACGGTAGTCCACGGCTGTAGCTACCTCTGTGTCGGCACTGGCAGTCGCTCGTCCATAATTGTATACCTACCTGTGGTGGGTTTTTTTTTATATCTTCTTCATACTAGTAGTTTAGGAGTCTGCAGTGCTGACAGTGTCCAGCAGGTCCGTCATTATACAATATATACCTGTCCTGCAGTAGTGATATATATATATTTTTTATATCATTATCATCCAGTCTATATTAGCAGACGCAGTACGGTAGTCCACGGCTGTAGCTACCTCTGTGTCGGCACTGGCAGTCTCTCGTCCATAATTGTATACCTACCTGTGGTGGGTTTTTTTTTTTCTATCTTCTTCATACTGGTAGTTTAGGAGTCTGCAGTGCTGACAGTGTCCAGCAGGTCCGTCATTATACAATATATACCTGTCCTGCAGTAGTGATATATATATATATTTTATATCATTATCATCCAGTCTATACTAGCAGACGCAGTACGGTAGTCCACAGCTGTAGCTACCTCTGTGTCGGCAGTCGCTCGTCATCCATAAGTATACTAGTATCCATCCATCTCCATTGTTTACCTGAGGTGCCTTTTAGTTGTGCCTATTAAAATATGGAGAACAAAAATGTTGAGGTTCCAAAAATAGGGAAAGATCAAGATCCACTTCCACCTCGTGCTGAAGCTGCTGCCACTAGTCATGGCCGAGACGATGAAATGCCATCAACGTCGTCTGCCAAGGCCGATGCCCAATGTCATAGTACAGAGCATGTAAAATCCAAAACACCAAATATCAGTAAAAAAAGGACTCAAAAATCTAAAATAAAATCGTCGGAGGAGAAGCGTAAACTTGCCAATATGCCATTTACCACACGGAGTGGCAAGGAACGGCTGAGGCCCTGGCCTATGTTCATGGCTAGTGGTTCAGCTTCACATGAGGATGGAAGCACTCAGCCTCTCGCTAGAAAAATGAAAAGACTTAAGCTGGCAAAAGCACAGCAAAGAACTGTGCGTTCTTCGAAATCACAAATCCACAAGGAGAGTCCAATTGTGTCGGTTGCGATGCCTGACCTTCCCAACACTGGACGTGAAGAGCATGCGCCTTCCACCATTTGCACGCCCCCTGCAAGTGCTGGAAGGAGCACCCGCAGTCCAGTTCCTGATAGTCAGATTGAAGATGTCAGTGTTGAAGTACACCAGGATGAGGAGGATATGGGTGTTGCTGGCGCTGGGGAGGAAATTGACCAGGAGGATTCTGATGGTGAGGTGGTTTGTTTAAGTCAGGCACCCGGGGAGACACCTGTTGTCCGTGGGAGGAATATGGCCATATTGACATGCCTGGTGAAAATACCAAAAAAATCAGCTCTTCAGTGTGGAAGTATTTCAACAGAAATGCGGACAACATTTGTCAAGCCGTGTGTTGCCTTTGTCAAGCTGTAATAAGTAGGGGTAAGGACGTTAACCACCTCGGAACATCCTCCCTTATACGTCACCTGCAGCGCATTCATCATAAGTCAGTGACAAGTTCAAAAACTTTGGGCGACAGCGGAAGCAGTCCACTGACCAGTAAATCCCTTCCTCTTGTAACCAAGCTCACGCAAACCACCCCACCAACTCCCTCAGTGTCAATTTCCTCCTTCCCCAGGAATGCCAATAGTCCTGCAGGCCATGTCACTGGCAATTCTGACGAGTCCTCTCCTGCCTGGGATTCCTCCGATGCATCCTTGCGTGTAACGCCTACTGCTGCTGGCGCTGCTGTTGTTGCTGCTGGGAGTCGATGGTCATCCCAGAGGGGAAGTCGTAAGACCACTTTTACTACTTCCACCAAGCAATTGACTGTCCAACAGTCCTTTGCGAGGAAGATGAAATATCACAGCAGTCATCCTGCTGCAAAGCGGATAACTGAGGCCTTGGCATCCTGGGCGGTGAGAAACGTGGTTCCGGTATCCATCATTACTGCAGAGCCAACTAGAGACTTGTTGGAGGTACTGTGTCCCCGGTACCAAATACCATCTAGGTTCCATTTCTCTAGGCAGGCGATACCGAAAATGTACACAGACCTCAGAAAAAGACTCACCAGTGTCCTAAAAAATGCAGTTGTACCCAATGTCCACTTAACCACGGACATGTGGACAAGTGGAGCAGGGCAGACTCAAGACTATATGACTGTGACAGCCCACTGGGTAGATGTATTGACTCCCGCCGCAAGAACAGCAGCGGCGGCACCAGTAGCAGCATCTCGCAAACGCCAACTCTTTCCTAGGCAGGCTACGCTTTGTATCACCACTTTCCAGAATACGCACACAGCTGAAAACCTCTTACGGCAACTGAGGAAGATCATCGCAGAATGGCTTACCCCAATTGGACTCTCCTGTGGATTTGTGGCATCGGACAACGCCAGCAATATTGTGTGTGCATTAAATCTGGGCAAATTCCAGCACGTCCCATGTTTTGCACATACCTTGAATTTGGTGGTGCAGAATTATTTAAAAAACGACAGGGGCGTGCAAGAGATGCTGTCGGTGGCCAGAAGAATTGCGGCACACTTTCGGCGTACAGGCACCACGTACAGAAGACTGGAGCACCACCAAAAACGCCTGAACCTGACCTGCCATCATCTGAAGCAAGAAGTGGTAACGAGGTGGAATTCAATCCTCTATATGCTTCAGAGGATGGAGGAGCAGCAAAAGGCCATTCAAGCCTATACAACTGAGCACGATATAGGAGGTGGAATGCACCTGTCTCAAGCGCAGTGGAGAATGATTTCAACGTTGTGCAAGGTTCTGCAACATTTGAACTTGCCACACGTGAAGTCAGTTCAGACACTGCCAGCCTGAGTCAGGTCATTCCCCTCATCAGGCTTTTGCAGAAGAAGCTGGAGACATTGAAGGAGGAGCTAACACAGAGCGATTCCGCTAGGCATGTGGGACTTGTGGATGGAGCCCTTAATTCGCTTAACAAGGATTCACGGGTGGTCAATCTGTTGAAATCAGAGCACTACATTTTGGCCACCGTGCTCGATCCTAGATTTAAAACCTACCTTGGATCTCTCTTTCCGGCAGACACAAGTCTGCTGGGGTTCAAAGAACTGCTGGTGAGAAAATTGTCAAGTCAAGCGGAACGCGACCTGTCAACATCTCCTCCTTCACATTCTCCCGCAACTGGGGGTGCGAGGAAAAGGCTCAGAATTCCGAGCCCACCCGCTGGCGGTGATGCAGGGCAGTCTGGAGCGACTGCTGATGCTGACATCTGGTCCGGACTGAAGGACCTGACAACGATTACGGACATGTCGTCTACTGTCACTGCATATGATTCTCTCCCCATTGAAAGAATGGTGGAGGATTATATGAGTGACCGCATCCAAGTAGGCACGTCAGACAGTCCGTACTTATACTGGCAGGAAAAAGAGGCAATTTGGAGGCCCTTGCACAAACTGGCTTTATTCTACCTAAGTTGCCCTCCCACAAGTGTCTACTCCGAAAGAGTGTTTAGTGCCGCCGCTCACCTTGTCAGCAATCGGCGTACGAGGTTACATCCAGAAAATGTGGAGAAGATGATGTTCATTAAAATGAATTATAATCAATTCCTCCGTGGAGACATTCAACAGCAGCAATTGCCTCCACAAAGTACACATGGAGCTGAGATGGTGGATTCCAGTGGGGACGAATTGATAATCTGTGAGGAGGGGGATGTACACGGTGATATATCGGAGGATGATGATGAGGTGGACATCTTGCCTCTGTAGAGCCAGTTTGTGCAAGGAGAGATTAATTGCTTCTTTTTTGGTGGGGGTCCAAACCAACCCGTCATTTCAGTCACAGTCGTGTGGCAGACCCTGTCACTGAAATGATGGGTTGGTTAAAGTGTGCATGTCCTGTTTATACAACATAAGGGTGGGTGGGAGGGCCCAAGGACAATTCCATCTTGCACCTCTTTTTTCTTTCATTTTTCTTTGCGTCATGTGCTGTTTGGGGAGTAGTTTTTGGAAGGGCCATCCTGCGTGACACTGCAGTGCCACTCCTAGATGGGCCAGGTGTTTGTGTCGGCAACTTGGGTCGCTAATCTTAGTCACACAGCTACCTCATTGCGCCTCTTTTTTTCTTTGCGTCATGTGCTGTTTGGGGGGTGTTTTTTGGAAGGGCCATCCTGCGTGACACTGCAGTGCCACTCCTAGATAGGCCAGGTGTTTGTGTCGGCCACTAGGGTCGCTTAGCTTACTCACACAGCTACCTCATTGCGCCTCTTTTTTTTCTTCTTTGCGTCATGTGCTGTTTGGGGGGTGTTTTTTGGAAGGGCCATCCTGCGTGACACTGCAGTGCCACTCCTAGATGGGCCAGGTGTTTGTGTCGGTCACTTGGGTCGCTGAGCTTAGTCATCCAGCGACCTCGGTGCAAATTTTAGGACTAAAAATAATATTGTGAGGTGTGAGGTGTTCAGAATAGACTGAAAATGAGTGGAAATTATGGTTATTGAGGTTAATAATACTTTGGGATCAAAATGACCCCCAAATTCTATGATTTAAGCTGTTTTTTAGGGTTTTTTGAAAAAAACACCCAAATCCAAAACACACCCGAATCCGACAAAAAAAATTCGGTGAGGTTTTGCCAAAACGCGTTCGAACCCAAAACACGGCCGCGGAACCGAACCCAAAACCAAAACACAAAACCCGAAAAATTTCCGGTGCTCATCACTAGTATAAACCTGATTATATATTGTGCATTTCACAACCTGGCACCTACCTTCTTCCAGAATTAAGTGAGAAATATCCGTAATCGGGACCCGACGTGCCAATAAGAAAATTTATTAAGGGAGTTGTTGTTACAAAATACCTGCGGGTAATAGTAATTTCCTAACTTAGAGGAGGCTTGACATCTAAAATGGTTCTCTTGGAGAAAAGCCATATCTATGCACTCAGCCCAGAACTCCCGTAGCAAGGTGGACCTTTTTTCGGGGATATTAAGTCCCTTCACGTTGAAGGAACATAGCCTAAGGTCAGAAGACATTAAAAAATTTGAGTTTGTATCCTACAATGAGTAATAGAGGCAACATAGACTTACCGAATTTGCGGGGAAGGCACAGGAACCGGACGCGTTGGGCACATTGAGCTGCAATGGTGATAGACGGAGAAACCAAGAGAAGAAAGGAAGGGAGAAAGAGCAAGAAAAAGAAGAACACAAAAAGAAAATCTAATGCAGAGAACATAAAACTATACAACAGTATTAGTACGTCTTGTAGAATGGTAATTTCACCGCTGTTAAGTCGTAGGGAAGTTATACCCATGACTTAAGAGCCAAGTGAGGCAGGCGGTAAGACCCAACTGGGGCATAGTAGTGACAACACCACCCAGGAACAAGAATAGAACAGTACATAACTAAGGAGACACAGGAGAAAATCAGCTGGCTTCAGTATTATACATTAGAAGTCTCCCCAGATTGTAGTAAATGCAACGGGAACGAGTATCTCTACGTAAACAATTGAAAGGTAAAAACTTATAGAAGGCCATAGAATGCAGCAAATCCAAGTGGCAAGAATGATAGGGGAAGGGGAGGGGTACAATTATTAAAAGGCAATATCACTAAGTAATTAAACTTTAAAGCAGTGTCTCTGGTGCGGAGGAGGACCAAAGGAATGGCGTCGAGCTTCAAAATCGGCTCAACCAGACAACTAAGGACCGGAGAGATCAGATCAAAACTAGGCTTCATCGGACAACTTTGTACCAAGGAAAAATAAAACATTATAAATCAGGTTTCAGCCTCACCATGATCCAAAGGTGACCGTGTTGTACCCCTTTTCCTGTTGATGGCCGAGGGACAGGAGGCATCGGAGGATCAAAACGGTGATATGATTGTGTCCAGTCCGTTAAGACAGGTTTACTTATAGACAGTTCAGAACAAAAATTGTCCAGGTCGTCTGGCATGTGTAGGATGACCTGTCTTCCCTCATAGATGGCTTGTATATTAAAGGGAAAGCCCCATCGGAATCGTACACCCTTCTCTTTAAAAGCATCTGTTAGGGGCTTGAGAGATCTACGTTGTTGGAGTATATATCATGACAAATCAGGGAAGATATGAATCACAGTATTGTAGAATTCCAATTGATCTGATTTGTGGGCTTTATTAAGTATCTCCTCCTTTTTATGATAATAGTGAAGACGGCATATAACGTCTCCGGGAGCCTCAGAAGAAAGACCTTTCGGCCGTAATGCTCTGTGAGCCCTATCAAACAATATGGTGTTGTCCGGTTTTGCATCAATGATCTCATTAAATATCTTAGTGAGGGCGTCTACTATCCACGGACCTTGTATATCTTCCGGCAACCCCCTGACGCGTAAGTTGTTTCTCCATCCTCTTTTGTCAAGGTCGTCCTGGCGGCGCCACAGTGCTTTCAGTTCCTGAGCCTGAAGTGCGACAGTATCACAGAGTTTCTGTTGAAATGAGGAGACTTCATCTACGTGGTCTTCCATATCTGAAACACGATGGGATATTTGGGAGATATCTGCCTGAAGTACCGAGATCTCAGATTTAACCGTGTCTCGTATCTTTTGTTCCAAATCCAGAAAGTCTCTTTTGGTAGGCAGATCTTTTTTAGTAGAAAGAGAATGCAAATAGATTAAAACATGAGCCATAGAGGCTTAATGTCCCTGGTCAAGCGGTGAAGAGTCGGCTCCCGCCATCTTTTTGGCGTCGTCAGGAGAGCCAGAAACAGAGGATGATGAACGAGTGTCCTCACTCTCTATGTCCGGTTGAAGATAGCGAAACAGATTAGAGTATAGAGACTTGTCACCAGATTCCTTAGCCGCAGAAGATTGCCCTCCTCTCTTAGTTTTTCCCATCTGCAGATGTTTTACATAAAAATATACAGTGAAACAGAGGAAAATCACAGTAATGGATCAGCAGCATTCCATATCCAACTTGTAGAGTCCCCACTGTGTTAATAGTATCCCAGGCTATGACAGCAGCCACCAAACCCCATTGTATTCGGGTGACTCAGGGGGTCATGGCATAGATCAAGAGTAAAAGTCAAGGCATTAATGCTGCAGAGGTGAAGTCTGAGTAGACTGTCAGGTAATTATGTAGTTATCAATCAGAGAATGCACATAGACAGCAGGCACCACTAGGAGCAGCTAAAGAAAGATGCAGCCAAAGTACTAAAGCAGCATTAAGTGTGTAAGTAAAGGTGCTTTGGTGAAAATAGGACAAGTAAGGCTGCTGTGTGAGATCACTGCCTCTACGCACGCAATATGTGCTTCTGGATGCAGGTTAAAATGGACGCCGCTATGAGGATATGCAGGGAGATTTCACAGTGTACCTGGTGATCCCAGGCCCTTAGGAGGAGTCCCCGTCGCTGTGAGGTACCTGGAGGTCTAGGGCAGGTCTCTGCTGTGTGGGGAGTGCGAGGGATGTCCGCAGGCTGCCGCATGGGTCCCGCCGCAGCCACGATCCGGCCCAGAGCTCTTTGTCGGTTTGCCTCCAAACTCGAGGCCCCGGCTTCAAAACGGGAGGTAAGCTGCGCTTCCGGGGAAACTTGTAGCGGCACCCGGCTGCACGGGACCACACCTCAATCCACACACAGCCGTGGGCAGACCCCAGGAGGCCAATAGGGTCAGAGGGAGCAGTAAAAAGGCAGCATTTAGGGCAAAGTATGCAGGAGCCCCTCTGCCGCACGTCTGCACAGGATAACAACCAGGCCACGCCCCCCATAGAATTATTTTTACCCAAATCTTAAAAAAGTTACTGAAGGCATCGGCTCCATTTGTGAGGTCAAATTTAATAGAGGCCGGGACGTTAGCTATATAGGCACCTCCTTCATGTTATGTCATTTGCGCATGAGTTTTTGAAATTTATTTTACAGGATTATAATGCAATTAACACCTTCATCATCAACTTCTTTATTAGTGATCAGAGGTAGTTTCTCCCAAAAAATGTTTTTGTGGGGCACAAACAAAACAAGCACTTCAGCAACAAAAGTGGTTGTCCCTGTCGCTGAAGTGCTTGGTTTGTTAAATAGTGCATGTCCTTTTAAATATCCAACATAAAGGTGGGTGGCAGAGCCCAAGGACAATTCCATCTTGCACCACTTTTCTTTTCTGTCACTGATGTGTGGCAAGGTTTCATAGATATGCTATAAACTGCCGTGTGCTTGTGCCGCTGCACTGTTGCTTAGCAACCAGCCAGCTCGCTTCAGCCTTTGGCCTAAACTAGATGAAAACAATATTGTGACATAGTCAAAATTGACTGGAAATGACTGGAACACTATACTGAATAAAAAATTATGTGATTTTAGCTTTTTTCGTAAATTAAAAAAAAAATACAAACCAAAACCAGTCACAGCAATTTGGCAAAACCAAAACCTAACCCAACGATGAATTAGAATGAAAATCAGCAAAAATGGTCTGGCACACATCTCTAATTTAGACATAATGTACTTAGCTTTCTTGTATACTGCAGGGGTATGAAATGTTTAACCAGATCACTTGTTACTCATATCTCCTTTGTTTTTGTGACTTTTGTATATTTTACTGTTTCTCTCTTAGTAATAGATAAAAAAATATTTTAAACAAACAGGGATCATGAAAAACATACACAAAGGGAGTGAATCATAGGTGGATGCAGGGAAACCATCAGGCGCTACTGACCGATGCTTTCCTCCTACACATACATCCAAGCCACACTGCGCATGCATCACAATAGAATAGAGGCATAGGTCGAAACTACATGGTGATCATGGAATTTGGTGAATATGAAATGATGGTCATTTCTATGAGGTAACTGGGGGGCTAGCAACAGAAGTGGGTGTATTGCAGGCATTTTATTGTTAGGAACTATATCTACAGGTGTAGTTGCAGTGACACTGGTGGCCATGGTCAGTTAGACATTCTGTGCCTACCATACACTAGGTGCAATGTCTGATGGCGGGGTAAAAGGTGTGCCAACAGTGCGTCTTTGTACACACATTAGCCAATTCATGCTACGGCTGTTGGGGTCTTAAACTAATATCCATCGGCATTGCCATAAAAATGCAGTAGCAGCTGAGGCAAGTCGCAGGCGCTACTACTATATGGTTGACCCTGAATCACCCCCACAGATTGCTAAATATAGAAAAAAAATCCTCTCCAACACTTCATAGCCACAGACCAATATATCTGTAGTACTCATATGGCCCTAACTTGGTAAGATAATGTTTTTTTTTATATCTATTAGGGATGTATGGGCTTGGTTTCTTAGTTTCCCAGGAGGCTCGGATTCCACAGCGAAACAAGACGTCATCTTCCAGCTCTCGATCTTGCGTGAGTCCCGACCGGCGATGTTTGGCAGCGTTTGGGTTGGCAGTTGGTGTGGCTCCACTATTTGAATTTTGGACTGTGCTGCAGCCCCAACTCTGGAGCCGCCACTGGTGGAGAGCAGGGGCAGATTGGCCATAGGGCTCACTAGGAACATTCCTTGTAGGCCAACGTGTTTTGTGTGTAGTCATGTAGCCCTACCTACCACATGACAGGCAGACCACCGCACTCAGTACACTGCATTGTCTCCATTCATTGTGTTATTCCATCTCTGCAGTATACAGAAACTCTGCCATCCAGTGATGCTGCCACTTGAGCTGCCCATGTCGGGCCACTTCTACAAAATTTGACTTGGCCGCTTTTAGTTTCCAATCCGCCTCTAGTCTGCAGTAAGAGACACAAGGAAGGCCGCATTTGCGTACAATCAGGCCCTTTATGAGGAGGGATCCCGCACCCCTCAACAGACACCACCCCTCTCAGACCACACCTCCATTAAAGCTCCTTCCATAAATTTCCCAGGCTGGTTTTCCATCCCAATCCGCCCCTGGTGGAGAATCACCATAAAGGTGTGTATCACACTATATCCTGGTACTACGGGTCTATTTATAAAGGTTTGCAGTAGAGAATTGTTACTTATCGCTATAGCTAGCATCAGTTTGATGTAGAGATGTGCACCGGACATTTTTCGTGTTTTGTGTTTTGGTTTTGGATTCGGTTCCGCGTCCGTGTTTTTGATTCGGACGCGTTTTGGCAAAACCTCCCTGAAATTTTTTTGTCGGATTCGGGTGTGTTTTGGATTCGGGTGTTTTTTTTTTCAAAAACAGCTTAAATCATAGAATTTAGGGGTAATTTTGATCCCATAGTATTATTAACCTCAATAACCATAATTTCCACTCATTTCCAGTCTATTCAGAACACCTCACACCTCACAATATTATTTTTAGTCCTAAAATTTGCACCGATGTTGCTGGATGACTAAGCTAAGTGACCCAAGTGGCCGGCACAAACAGCTGGCCCATCTAGGAGTGGCACTGCAGTGTTAGACAGGATGGCACTTAAAAAAATTAGCCCCAAACATCACATGATGCAGAGATAAATAATAAAAAAAGAGGTGCAAGATGGAATTGTCCTTGGGCTCTCCCACCCACCCTTATGTTGTATAAAAAGGACATGCACACTTTAACAAACACATCATTTCAGCGACAGGGTCTGCCACACGACTGTGGCTGAAATGACTGGTTGGTTTGGGCCCCCACCAAAAAAGAAGCAATCAATCTCTCCTTGCACAAACTGGCTATACAGAGGCAAGATGTCCACCTCCTCCTCATCATCCGATTCCTCACCCCTTTCACTGTGTACATCCCCCTCCTCACAGATTATTAATTCGTCCCCACTAGAATCCACCATCTATGGGGGGGCGCCAGTGGAAACTTTCGCACTGGGCGCCACAAGGTGTAGAACCGGCCCTGTCTCTAATACACACTTTACAATTATTATACCACAAATACTGGATGGTTTGTTAGATTTTGTTAATTCTTTTAGTAGTGCAGTATGTCGTTTTTTTTACGAACTGGGAATATACAGTAAGTAGTAAATTTGTTTTGAACAGTAGAAAAAAATTCACAGGAAAGTGATGTAGGGTTTTCTGTACAGAACAGAAGATTGTCAGGTGCCCTTTCAATTTCCTTATACATACCCTTGAATACCACTGCTTTAAATGGAGCTGAGCCAGTGGGAGCCCAGTTGGCTGTTATTGTGCAACTGTGCTTATGAGAAAATGTAACAAAAGGGAGATATAGCGGGGCACTGAGCTATACATAGCCGAGCCTTACCACATCAATTATAATCTAAAATCTCACCTTGAGACAAACTTTCAAACACTTCACCCATACCACATGACTGAGCAAGGTACAGAGCAGAACATATAATACATTAATGATCATTTCTAAAACAAAATACACTACAGGAAAAAGTGTGGATGCCACCTCTAGTTAGTGTGTTTGGGCATTTCAGCAACACCCGTCGCAAGCAGGTGCATACCATCAAGCACATACAGTAGGCAGTCAATCTCCATAGGGAAATATTCGCAGTAGAATGGAAGAGCTAACTAATCCCAACTAGTCAGATTATCAAATTACTGCTTTGCTAGAGTTATCCCGTTCTTCTGAATGTCTGCAGGTGTAAAGCCTGATCTGTGATGCTGTGCAACCACTGCACCCAGCAACACCTGGTATATGGTTAGTCTTCTAAAGCTGTGAATCATATGTTAAAGACGGTGGAGGTGCATGTTATTCTTTATGGTGCAGCCATCAACACTAACATGCAGGTGAAAATTATAGTACGTACTCTAAGTCAAAATGTATATTTACTTGAAGTAATGCACTAAAGGGAGTTGACAAAGCTGAACTTGTAACCATTAAGGTTATTGTGCTAGAGGAGGATAATTGTGAGGGGTTGTTCTATGCTGCACCTTTGCCCCATAGTACCAGCAGGGTTCACATTTGCATGACAATGCCCCCATGCACAAAGTGGGGGTTGTCTAAAAATGGTTTGCTCACTGGTGTATCTATAATGGGTGCAGGGTGTGCGGTGCATACGGGCCCTGGGTCCAGGGGGGCCCTCACATTGTGCTCAAATAATTATACTTAGCACTCCGTCGGCCCTGAACTGGCTGCAGAACTGCAGAAATCACTGGAAAATGGCTGCGGCAGCCATTTTCCAGGTGATTTGTGCATGTGCAGTAGAGATGTCCCTGGGAACAAGGCACGGGAGCCATGTTCCTGGAGACAAAGCCAGAGTCTTCTGCAGTGCTGGAGAGGAAGGGGCCCACACACACCCTTCGGGCCCCTTCCGCGCCCCAGGGTTTGCAGCAATTGGTTTGTAAGAATCTGTCTGGCCCACACAGATCATGGTCTCAACACTGCTGAGCCCCTTTGAGATTAAAGGGCTTATGTATCAAATCTTGGAGACAAATAAAGTGAAGAGAGATAAAGTACAAGCCAATCACTCCTAACTGCCATGTTACTGGCTGTGTTTGAAAAATGAACTTAGGATCTGATTGGTTGGTACTTTATCTCTCTCCAAGCATTGATACGTATGCCCTATAATGGAATGCCAGATGAGAGGCAGGCTTTATCATTCAATATCAGTGTCCGACCTCTGTAAAGTTTCTGCTTAGTGCTACAGAAATCACTGGATAACTCGGCCTAGTGCCATTGTTCCTGAGATCTGCCTCTGCAATGAGCTGTAATATTGGAGGAAATGTGCACTTTCATCTACTGTCAGACTACAAGGCTGGGACCAGGGCTTCCCTTTCACCATCAGATGCCCTTTCATTGTGCAATATGTAACCACTAACAAAACTAGGAATGCAGGTAATACTCCATATAATACATATATTGAACCCTTGAAAGGTGTGCAGGGGTCAAGGGGGCGTAGCCCCTTACAACGGTGTGAAAAGCGCCGTAGGGTGCGATGAAGCACCTAGTTTTAGTTTTAACTAATGTTAGATAGAGGCACGGTCCTGCTGACTTAACATTTCTCTATTTAATAAATGAATCCCCATGTCATAGGGCTTCCCTACAATGCAGCTTCCATTACCCAGGCAATGGCTGCATAATGGGGCTTACTCAGATGTGGTTGGAGTTGCTATCACATCCTTGGAAGCAGCAGTGGTAGCCAGGGGCGTAAGTTTATACTAGATGCCCGGAGGCAAGATAGGCGATGTCGCCCCCCCCCCTCCCCTACTTTCACCACCAATACCCCGGCATCCGGGGTCGGATTAAGTGTCACATGGGTTTGGGGCAGACAGTGTTAAAGGGCCTATCGTGACAAGCGGAGGAGCTACGGACATTGCTTTGTGATTGTGTACTGATTATTGAGGTATAAAACCTACAGCTGTTATACACACATATATTCACACATACAGGGGGAATTCAATTCTAAAGTGACAGGAGATTGCGGTACGATATTCAATTGTCCCCTGTTATCACGCTGATCACGCCCATATCAGTCAGGTTTAGCCGCGTAAAGCGGCAAAACCCGACTAAACAAATGGGCACGACGCAAAAAAGTCCGGTTTGGGCGGCCAAACAGGTCACCTTTCGCACATTTCAGCCCACCACCCCATGGGGTAGCGAGCTGAAAATTAGGTCTTGCACCCGCCGGCAGAAACATTTGAATAGTTGCCAGCAGGCGTGTGTGGGTGCGGGGACCCGTGATAACAACTGAATTCCCCCCACAGTATGCACACTTTACCACATATACCCACACAGCCACATATACACATATATATTTACACACATAGCCACTTATTCACTCACACACACAATCACATACACACACAGCAACATATAAACAAACATAACCACATACACACACAAAGCCATTGTCCCTGTCTCTGCACTCTCCCCACCTTCAGTCACTGTACTCACCAGTTGCTCCATCTCCCTTTCTCTGCTGCTGTCAGCGTGCGGGAGCCGGGCAGCCAGGGAGTCAGGGGGGTGGGCACACTACCGGAAAGCACCGCTTCACTTCAGCACTGGTGTCAGCGTGCGGGAGCCAGGGGACGGGCACACTGCCAGAAAGCCCCGCCTACCGTTTTCTGCTGCTGTCGGTGTGCGGGAGCCGTGCAGCCAGGGGGCGGGCACACTGCCGGAAAGCACCACTTCCCCCCCTTCAGTGATGGAGTTAGCGTGCGGGAGCCAAGTAGTCAGGGGGTGGGCACACCGCTGGAAAGCACCGTCTCCCCTTCTCTCTATTGTCAGTGTGCGGGAGCCGGGCAGCCAGGGTGTCAGGGGGAGGGACACACTGTCGGCAAACCATGCCTCCCCTTTCTCGACTAATTTGGCTGCAAATGTCTGGACTCTGGAGGAGCACACAGTGATGGAAGTGCACCAGAGCCAATGGAGGAAGTGCCCCCCTCGCTGCTGGAGCCCGGCGGCAGCTGACTCCATTGACTCCGGTACTTCCGCCACTGGTGGTAGCGTTGTATGGTGATGCATCAGGAGACGTCTGTTACATGCAGGCGTCTATTACACCTAGGACACAGCATCGGATCAAAGCACCTAACATTGGGTGACTTGTGGCACCACAAACCATCCATCGCAGAGGCCAGTATATCTTCATCCAAGGATGGAGATCCGTGACCTCTTCCCTACCCCTAAACGGCAGCGACACACCTCCATTTTTCCAAACGGAGCCTATTGCCACCACCTTCCCGCCATGGAAACGACATGAGACTGTCAATCACTGACAGTCTTATGCCAGGTTGCTTGCAACGTCGCAGGACTTATTCATGCACACTACAAATGGGTCCTGCGCAAAGTAACGAACATCGGTAAAGAAAAACCTTACATCAGGCAATGAATTGATATCATACATATACGTATCCGTAAAGGGGGAAATCTAGCATGAATAAGTATAAAGACATGCATAGATGTAACATTTTTACATTGTTAAGTGACAGAATTGTGAAAATGAATCAAATATTTCAGGTGTAGTTTTTTTAATTAATTGAGTCATTTACAACCAGTAGCAGATTTTACCTAGTGGTTTCAGTAAAATCTGCCACCCCAAGTGAGTTCGTGCACTGACTTCTCTGGCAGCAGTTTCCCATTGGAGGAGCTACCTGCTAATCAAAAGCAGACAAGCAGTCTTAGGAGGAGGTGTGTTTTTCCCCTGGGACTGCCAGTCTGGACCCCAATTAACAGAGAGAGTAATTCCAATAAGAAACCACTCTCCTGCTGTAAAGGAAGCCCAATCTGACAATCTGACTTCTAGGGTCTGCAGTCAACGCAGTTTTTAGAAGCCGCTGCTTGTGCGCATCTGCTGGTACTGGCCCCCACTGGGGTACACAAGCTGGGCAAGTCTATAGTGGCCTTTACAGTATTGCCTATTTATTGCCCCCCCCCCCTCACACACACACACACACACACACACACATTAAATTTTCCTTTTCCGCTATAAAAATATTCATCTGTCTCCATCTGTCTCCAACAATAAGGTAGAAATGTTTCTCTTTTTTCTTTTTTTACTAAAGGAAAAACGACTTCCCTTTCCCACATGAATTTTTGTGAAATATGAATATGTGAAATAATACTTAATGTTGTTAATTAACTGCAGCATTTTATTTTGTCAACTGAATGGAAAAAAGTAAATGATTCCCAAGCAAGTCATTTTCAGAAACATATTATATGCTTAGGAGAAAACTTTTTACCATTGACGATCCATCATCCCTTAATGAGAACATTTACAAAGTCATAAATTATTTTTTTAAACCCTGTATCTATAGTGCGAACCTTCCCATCTACCTACAAAACTGGGACAGTATTGTAAGTACAGTGTACATGCTTATGAAGGATTAGGTTTACTAAAGTGCAAACTGTGAGGATTAAGTACCTAACTGATGTCATTTAATAAATTAAGATGTAAGAGGAAAACAAGGTAATATTCAAGGCAGTTCAGTCTGACGCAAGGGACCATGGGGGGATCAGACGACAAGATGAGTGGTGCTATATTACAAACCATGGCACTGAGAGGGGGGTATTCTTTACCGGGGCTTGTTGGAAGGGCCCAGGTGCAGGGTCCTGCTCCCCCCTCTTCCCTGATGTAGACAATGCCAGCATGGAGCCGGGAGATAAAGGGCAATGCTGCAGTGGCAGCCTCTCTACTATAGACGTGCGCAGCACATATTATTAGGGGGTGCACCATCGGAGGGGTGTGTCTAGCACCGCCTTTTGGGCATGTCTAGCACCATCTATGGACGGTCAACGCAATATAAAATATCCACCCTTGTACCAATCCTAATAAAAAAGATACATTGTCAGATGTTGTGGTGTGCACCAAACAAACACCCCTGATGGCACTCACTGCAATTACACTGCTCCTCCGCAGCCTGGTCTGTCTCCCCCTCTCTTTCCCCTGCAAGCTGCAGCAGCTTACTTACAAGTCAGTCACTCACTGACACTGACAGTCGCAGACTAGTACTGCTGCTGCTGGAAAAACGAGTGACGTGTCAATGCTGCTGCCGACCACCTGCCAGTATTGAATTTGTCTACCTAAGAGGAACGCTGGCTGCATGCTGATACTCATCAGTGGCTGGCGTTGGCATAGCATAGAAGGAGAGAGGTGGGCATGTGGCAGGTGTGGCAGGTGGGCGTGCGAGTAGCATGACGTAATCACATCACATCACACTGTTTTTGTAAATGGAGGTGGAGACGGGAGTTTGAAAGCCGGTGGCAGTGGCACCCTTCATTAACCCAGGCGTCCAGTCTGTAATGCAGTTCTGACAGGGTGCAGCGCAGAGGGGACAGTAATCAGCCTGCTCGGCGATCGCTGCATCAGGCATGTGAGATCGTGGTGCCAGACATTAGGGGGTGCCTGTGCGCACCAGGCACCCCCCCTGCTCACACCTATGCTCTCTACCCAGCTCAGCACACACGCTGCTGTGTGCTGCGCTGGGGAGAAAGGCAGCTGCAGCGGTGTCCTCTCTCTCCCTGCTTTATGTGCAGGGGAGTAAGCAATTGCACCAGCCTTTCCCACTAGCAGCCGTTCTCTGCGCACCCCACCCCATCCTCCTTCCGCAGCAGCGTCCGCACAGAAACTTTGTTTTTAAATATTTTTAAAGTAGGGGGGCTGGCTACACCTCCCTGCATTGACCACGCCCCCTCAGATTAACTGGGCCTGGCACAACATTATTCATGATTTTGCTCTCTGCTTAAAAATGTATGTGTACAGTATGTGGTAAGGGGCTCTGAAGGCTTGTCTGGGATCTATTAATTTGCTGCTGGGAGATCTATCAGACCCCATATTGGGTGTGGCCATGCCTCACTGTGAATCCTGGTGGCCCTGCTTATTTGCTGTGCCATCCATTGAAAAGAAAGCCCAGGCACTTTATGTCTTGTCCCACACCCCACTTGGGGCAAAGGGGGTCATTCCGACCCGTTCGCACGCCTGGAATGTGCATGCGCGGTGGCCGTACTGCGCACGCGCATCGTTGCCCAGCGACAGGGGTCACAGGGTTACGTCGCAATTAACGAAGAAAGCATTTGCAGAGCCGACAGCAAGAAGACTGACAGAAAGAAGTCATGCCTTGGCGTCTCCGGTCCGTTGCCTGCCGTTTTCGGGGAGTGGAAAAGAAAATGCAGGCGTGTCCAGAAGAACGGAGGGTGGATGTCTGACGTCAAAGCCTGCTCCATCATCGCAGAGATCGTCGCACAGGGTAAGTATGTCCAGGGCTAGTCTTGTTCTGGTTGAATTTTTTTTAGCTTTGCAGGGCTGCACAGGCGATCGCAACCCTGCAAAGCTAAAATACACCGCCCCCATAGGCGTAGACTAGTTGATCGCAGCAGCAGCAAAAAGTTGCTGGCTGCGATCAACTCGGGATGACTACCCAAATGTAATAGAGTGAGAGTTTCAAAAAGTGAGAGATTTAGTAAGGTTTTGCAGGTATTTTTAAAGTGGCAATCATTTACACAGCAAGATCAACCTGGTTTTGCAGTGTAAATGATTGCCACTTTAAAAAAAAACTGAAAAACCTTACCAAATCTCTCACTTTCTGAGACTCTCACTCTATTACATTTGGCCCTTGGTGTCCTTGTTAATACAAGGGATGTTTTATTTAGGGTCAAAGGGAGAGATGTGCCAAGCCTTCAGGGGAGATTTATTAAAGCTTGAAGAGAGATAACGTGGGGAGAGATAAAGTACTAAAGAATCAGTTTCCATCAGTTTACAGGCTGTTTTTGAAAATGACAGTTAGGCGCTGATTGGTTGGTACTTTGTCTCTCAATCAGCTACTAACTGTCATTTTTCCAGCACAGTCTATGAAGTGACAGACTCTGGTTGCATTGGTAAACGTCTCCAACTTCATTTTAGAGACTCTTGCTTTGTTATATGGTTTATATAATTGTCTGAAAATACATATTACCATTAATGTGTTCATTGTAAGGAAGCAATGTTATGCACAAAGGATAACGTATACTATAACGAGGAGGCACTCTAATGAGTCACAAATAGTATTGTTAGTAATAGAGGTCCTTGTTATAGACTGTTGTCTTCATTGTGCGTGACATTGTATTATTACTGATCTTGAGAGCACCTAACAGGCGTATAATTGAGTATTAGAACAATTGAGACTAATCCTGGAAAGAGCCACTGTGTTTATACTGTAAGATTTCCTGTGCAGATTACATTAATATATACAGTATCAAGTGCATTGTAAGGATGCATATAACCTATATTTTAGCATCAGGATCAAGTGCTAAATCCGTTTACTAAGATTTGCTGATTCTAGGCACTAAATTACATATAAGAATGAAGAAAGTGGTAAGAAAATGATTAAAAAACAAATGATTTATGTCATTTCAGCTTCTGGAAATGATGTAGGGCTGATTCATAGATGGGCGCAATCCTGATTTTTACGCAGTTGAGCGATTATCATCCGACTGCGCATGAGTCTAAGCCTGCCCATGTGCTGCGATGGTTTTATGGGGGTAATTCCAAGTTGATCGCAGCAGGAATTTTGTTAGCAGTTGGGCAAAACCATGTGCACTGCAGGGGAGGCAGATTTAACATGTGCAGAGAGAGTTAGATTTGGGTGGGGTGTGTTCAATCTGCAATCTAATTTGCAGTGTAAAAATAAAGCAGCCAGTATTTACCCTGCACAGAAACAAAATAACCCACCCAAATCTAACTCTTTCTGCACATGTTATATCTGCCCCCCCTGCAGTGCACATGGTTTTGCCCAACTGCTAACAAAATTCCTGCTGCGATCAACTTGGAATTACCCCCTATGTCGGCGTTTCCAGAGAGGATTTATTTGCAAAGTGATTGACAGTCAGGGGCCGTCTGCGGCCAGTTATGGGGAGTGGCCGTGAGGTTTTCAGGGTGTGGCTAAGCCTGCAACTGTGATCCCGTACGCAGCTGCAATGGGGCCGGTGTTTCACTTCCTGTGGCAATGCTGCGAGACCATAGGGTCAGGGCCGGTGCTATGGTGTTCGGCGCCCCCCTGCAAACTTTAAATTTGCGCCCTCTCATATTCCTTTGGCGCGCACCGGGAAAAGGGGTGTGGTCTCACAAGTAAGGGGCATAGTCACACAATAGTACCTCCATTCAAAATTACGCCACAATGTAGCACAATCTTATTCATCTTATACGTAATGCCCCACAAGTAGTAGTAGCGTCCTTATATGTAATGCACCCCAGTAGTAGTAGCATCCCTATGCATAATGCCCCCCCAGTAGTAGTAGCATCCTTATACATAGTGCACCCCCAGTAGTAGTAGCGTCCTTATACGTAAGGCCCCCCAAGTAGTAGTATTATTGTTATATGTAATGCCCCCCAAGTAATAGTAGCATCCTATACATAATGCCCCCCCCAAGTAGTAGTATCGTCCTTATACGTAATGACCCCCCTAGTAGTAGCATTGTTACACATAATGGCCCCCCATTAGTAGCGTTGTTACACGTAATGGCCCCCCCCATTAGTAGCGTTGTTACACGTAATGGCCACCCCCCATTAGTAGCGACGTTACACGTAATGGCCCCCCCATTAGTAGCGACGTTACACGTAATGCCCCCCCTGTAGTAGTAGCGTCCTTAAAGCACACATAAACGCACACAGACATACCACAAACACACACATACACAATACACACACACTTCCCTCTCACCCTTCACTTACCTAAGCCAGTCTCTCTCTGAGTCTGTACACTATAGCAGCCTGGTCCGTGTAGCTCCGCCCCCTTTGGACCCGTTTAGCCCCGCCCCTTCCGTCCAGTGTAGCTCCGCCCCCTTTTGTCCCATACACAGCGCTGTCCTGTCACACAGGTGAGGGGTGGGGAGCGGAGGGAGGAGGATTTTAATGCTACAAGCGCCGCTGCCAGTGCCTGTCATACAGGCACAGCAGCAGCAGCAGCAGTGGGGACAGGACGGCACAGCAGGGAAGGAATGCAGAGCAGGGGGAGCGCCTCTCCGTCCCAGCGCCTCCCTGCACTGCATCCCTTCGCTGAGCGGGTAGCGCCGAGCCTGCATAGGGTGACTCCACACTTCGATAATCGACTGATCTGCGACGGACACTGCATCTCTGTGTTCAGCCATTGGGACTCGCAAAGCCTGGACATGTCAATACAAATCCAAACAGTTGTAGCATTTGCATATTTTTGCACAGCCTCTGCATACACATTCACAGCTGCAGCACCATTAGTGTACAGCTCTGAATCAGGCCTATAGTTGTGTTATGGGCTGTCATAGATCTCCCAGTCACATCTGACATGGATCCTAGGAGATTTTCCATTCTTATGTGCATCTTAATGCATTCCTTGGTGTACAGCAAGTAAGGGTCTAAGAGCCTGATTCATGTTTGTAAGTAAATAAAAAAAAGCAAGCAAGCAATGGGCAAAACCATGTTGCACTGCAGGTAGGACATTAGTAACATGTGCAGAGAGATTAGATTTGGGTGGGGTATGTTCAAACTGAAATCTAAATAGCAGTGTAAAAATAAAGCTGTCCAATATTTGTGGGCTACGTGCGAAAGTGGACACTATTTACCCTGCACAGAAAAAAAAAAAAAAAATATATATATATATATATATATATATATATATATATATATATGATATAGGGCATGATTCATGTTTGTAAGTAAAGCAAATAAAGCAAGTAACTTTGTGTCTGGAACAACCATGTTGCCATGTAAGGGGAGCAAATACATTTATATATACACAGGGGCGGATTGGGATAGAAAACCAGCCCGGGAAATTTCTGGATGCAGCCCTGATGAAGGCGGAGTCTGAGGGGGTGGAGTCTGTCAAGCTGGGAAGGATCCTCCTCATATAGCCTAATTCTGAGTTGGATGTAGTTGCAGCTTTCCTTAGTTTCCAGCACTCCCTCTAGCGAGTTGATTGATTTCATATCCCCCCCCCCCTCATCCCGCTGACAGCCCACCTTGCCTGGCCGCTGGACTCCTCTGTACAGGCAGTGCTTCTCCTGGCTCTGGTCCCCGGTGCCTCCGGCGGTGTGGCTCATCGGCCTCTACTGTTGCCGCTGTGGTCCTCTGCTACTGCTGACCGACATGCCTGGGCTGGTGGATCTCCTCCTGGGTTCCGCAGGGCTGCCTTTTTGCTCCAAGCGTGATCTTCAATGGGGGCTGCAATCTTTGATTCGGTGCTTCGGCTCCGGTGTTCGGTGCTCGTACTTTATGCTGGGGGTATTACGTGTATCTGGCACTGCTGGGGGCATTACATGTAACTGGCACTGCTGGGGGTATACTGTGTGGCATAATGTGAATTTGGCTCATACTGTATGCTGGAGGTATTACGTATATCTGGCACTGCTGGGGTATTATGTGTATCTGGCACTGCTGGGGGTATTACATGTATCTGGCACTACTGGGAGTATTACGTGTACCTGACACTACTGGGGGTATTACATGTATCTGGCACTGCTGGGGGTATTACATGTATCTGGCACTACTGGGAGTATTACGTGTATCTGACACTACTGGGGGTATTACATGTATCTGTCACTGCTGTTGGGTATTACGTGTATTTTGCACTGTTGAGGGCATTACATGTAACTGGCACTGCTGAGGGTATTATGTGTGGTGTAATGTGAATTTGGCTCATACTGTGTGGCATGATGTGAATTTCAGCTCATACTGTGTGGCCTAATGTGAATTTCGGCTCATACCATGTGGCCTAATGTGAATTTTGGCTCATACTGTGTTGCATGATGTGAATAAGGGGCACTACTGTCAGTAGCTTGTTCGCATGGGGAGATGTGTGACAACTGCTGGTGTCCTGCTGAGGATGGTTCTGATGACATAGAAAGAGGCAGATGTGGCTCTGCTGGGACATGTGTACATTTTAAACTTTACTTGTGCTATATTAAAACTCATATGTTCGGTCCCCTAAATCTCCCGTTCTTTTTAGAGTAGCCCACTCAAAATCGGGTTGTAGGTGCTGGTTGGTGCAAGGGGGTTGGGTGTGTGTGGGGGGGGAAGGTTGAGTCTATTTTCCCTTTGTGGAAAGGAGCCGGATGTGACATCAGGTGAGGGCGGAATTTCTCTTCTACCCTTACAGCATGTTAACGTTTTCTCGAATCTCCGTTTATGGTAGGGCATTTTGTTTTATTTATGCTGCATTGTACCCTTGCAGGCTTGCTTTGATTGCCACGTTTCGGGCACAGTATCTCACTCTGCGTCACTTGCCACAGGTTACTATTCCAAATTTTTGGTGATGTTGCATTATGGGAAAAGTCCTCTCAACGAAAGGAATTTAAATACTACTGTGGGAGGGGGTGAGGAGAGGGGAATGGTAAAGTACTAGGCCCACCACTCTCTAGTTCCGCCACTGGGTCAGGGATAGTTTGGGGAAGTGTAAGCAGCGATAGGGAGCAGCGGCAGTTAGGACTGAGGCATATGCCACCAAAAGGTGGTGCTAGACACGCCCGAAAGGTGGTGCTAGACATGCCCAAAAAGTGGTGCTAGACACGCCTAAAAGGTGGTGCTAGACATGCCCCTTCTGCGGTGCACCCCCTAATAAAATTAGCTGTGCACACCTATGACAGCCATACTACACTCTCACTCTGTGTCTGATTAGCCGGACCCCTGTAACTGCCCTGGAGCTCCCAACACATTTCTAACACACTTCTGAGGGTAACCACCATATTCAGACACACTAGCAGGGCACAGTGGGAAGGGTGGGACAACAAACTGTGGTTGTATTTATTGTTGTATTTCATCTTTATTTATTGTCTTGAATGTAATTACTTGGTAAAGTAATTACCCCCATCCGCCCACCCCCGAAGGCAGAGCAGAAAGAGGCCTGGCTTTTGTATCTCCTTGTGGTACAATGACGTAGGTTCACCCCTTCCCCAATAGGCATACTTACAGAAAGGAGTCAGCAGATTAGAGTGATACGCCCAGCTCCTGGCTGGGGCCGTGTACCATCACGTGCATGGACAGTGCGGATGCTCATTGCTCTCCCGGGCTGTTGCCTGCTGGTATGTGGAGGCAGGGCTGGCTGGGAGGAGGGACCTCACGGCACACACTACAGTGTCAGTGCCAGTGGCAGAGCTGTGAGGGGAACACGCAATGGAAGCCGCTCCCCTAACACTCACAAGGGGTCAACCTCTTCCGGGGAAGCACAGGAACACAACAGCCGAACCGAGGACGACCCGTGCTAAGCTGTTGTGATAGTGGGCGGCACACAGGAGCTTCATGCTTCCCTCCAATGTCAGGTAACTATGGCCGCCGCACTCAACCCGGAGCTGCGACGGCTGTAGTTACCTGACATTGGGGGAAGCATGGCCATTATAGAGAGCAAGGGGGCCGGCCCAACAGCAATCCATCCCGGCGTCCCAGCGGACCAATCCACCCCTGTACCAATCCACCCATATATATATATATATATATATATATTTATTTATTTATTTATTTTAATAGAGAAAACTATGACAGAACACCAATGTTTATGGAACCCACCCAATTCTCATATGGGGAAATATATCAAGTTGCCCATAGTAACCAATCAGCTTTAAGCTAGCATTTATGAAGTACATTCTACAAAAGGATAACTAGAAGCTGATGGATTTCTCTGGGCGTTTTAAGAGAGGAGAGGGCTTACGTTCACACTCCAGGTGGGCCCACTCCTCTCCACCACGCAGTAGGCTCTTTCATTGTGCCTGAGTCTACTGCGCATGCGCAGGTCTCTGGAAACATGGCGATCACCATGGTCTGAAGACTATTTACAAAGTGCACATGCGCGGCGGCCATTTTTGCAGTGATTTTTGCCGCGGCTGCAACGCCCATCGCGGGACTCCAGAAAGGTAAGTATTAAACCAGCATGGGGGCAATGTGTGCAGTTTGGGCCCCCCTGGACCCAGGTGCCCGTGTGCATCGCACACATTGCACCCATGATAGAAACGCCAATGTCTCCCCCTATGGTCCGGATCTAGAGTTAGCTATAAAGGGCAAGACTAGTGAGGGCGTATTCACACAAATGTGTACATTTGTCAGGAAGCGCACAGATATTGCCATGCTCAGCTTTACCGGCATGCATCTTTTCTGCGGGAAAGCAGGCACGACTAGCGTAAACGCAACTATGGCACGCACACGCATATGCATGCGCATGGCTATAGGAATGAATGGGCGGCGTATCTTGTCGCAGCTCGGCATACTAAGTTGCACCCATGGCTCGTCGCAGGTAAGATGAGCTTGGCTACATATGTATATCTTGCACTGATGATGATGATCACATTCAGCAGCCACTTCTGTGCGTTTTAATCCCTCCCACTGATAATATAGAAATTATTATTATGACAACTGCAGTCTCTGCACATTATGTAATTGATATTTGCATTTAGACCACGGCAGGGAAAATTTCCATTTACGTTTTTTAAGGGATAGAAAGCAAACGTTTGTATTTGATTGAACTTAATTAGTAGTTTTAATTTGCATCTGAATTTCATTTAATATTGCAAGAAAAGGATAGTGCAGGTGCACACTCTAAGCACTGAGAACATTGATCGTCAAAATAAATTGATAAACTCTACTATTAACATGGAGCATTAGTGAGGTTCTTAGCACATGTTTGGCCAAGGATTTGGGTCCATCCACCATATTATGGTCAACCCCTTCAGATGGATCCCTAAAAAGAATGTGGTAGCCCATTATCCATATTATGGTGAAACCTTTCAGATAGGTCCCTAACATCCTTAATACATTACTAACAAGTTATCCTTGATTTGCAATAATAGTGCCCATTCTAATATGTAGACAGCATTTTTGTGATTATACTACATATGGGTGAATATAGCAATAAATGCCTGCCTTGGTACATGTATGTCTCTCCCACTCAGTTCTTTGTTTATAGGTGTATTACAATGTATATATTTGTAGTGTCAGGTCGTAGCAGCCTATTCAATTAATATAAACTAGGGTATTCAATTATCCTCAAATTTGCGGCAATTTTTTGGCCGAAAATTTTTCGCGGCAATCGCCAAAAATTGCTGCGAAAACGGCTTTTCTCGGGTATGCTTGCTCCCGTTTTTCGACCTATTTAATTCCAAACGGGTTTCACATGAAAGTTTTTGCAGTGAAAAGTGTAGGTGAAAATGGGAAAATCAGCCTGTACCCCAAAAAATGCTAAACTAACATAGAAAAACAGAAGAGAAGTGTATTAGAGATCACATTAGAGAGTTTTTGGGGACTTAAATTGTGTGAAATGGCAAGTTTTTTTGTGCAAAATAAATGCTCTCATTAAATTTGGGGTACATGAAAATTGGTATAAGTATATATTTGGGTCATTTTAGGGTACTTTAAAAAAAAAAGTGGAAACAGACCGATTACTCCCACCTGCAAGCCTAAAAACACCTGTCCCACTCATAAAGCACCCCAATATACCTGTCCCATACCTTGAACCCCAATTTCCATCACTTTGTACTTTTTCACCCCAAAAATGACGTCATTATTGGCCAATTAAAAATAATTAAAAACTTCAACGTGCCTAATTAGTCATTAAGGGGGGTGTCCCAGGAGTTCTGTACCATATCCAAACATTTTTACCTTAAAATAGTGACTTTTCCCAACTTTTCACCTGCTCAGAGTAGGTGAAGTGAAATTAGTGAAAAAATTATCACCAATAAATTTTCACGGAAAATTGAATAGGCTGTAATTGCATTTCACAGGAAAAGTCATTTTTTTCGCGCAAAAAGTCCGTTATCGCTGCTAATTGAATATCCCCCTTAGATTTAGTTATGTTAACGTTTAAATAATAAATACAATTAAGTTTCAAGGACAGTAAAAAAAATCTACGTAGCTCTCCATATATAATTTTTTGTATACAAATGCTGCTGTCTTGTCTCCAAATAACCTAAGAAAACGAAAATTAAATAGTCGGAGCTGGGACTTCTGATGACTGTAGGGGACTAGAAATGTGGCCTTATGTCAGTCTGGAGTGACCTCTACTGACCACATTTAGCCTATTTTATTAAGATAACCCAGTAATCCAAATCCACAACTATGCACCATCATATCTGATGGCGTTATGTAGTCACTTAGTGTTATCTCAGAAATTCAATACAGTCATACAGTACCTTCGGTATGCGGTTAAAATACCACCTGTCGGGATCCTGGCTGTCTCAATACCGGTATCTTGACAGGGTACTATACTGCCGCTGGAATACCGGTGAAGTAGATGATTCCTCCTCTGTGGGTGTCCACGACACCCATAGAGAGAGAATAGAACCAAGCCTGCAGCATGGTGAGCGCAGTGAGCCCGCAAGGGGCTTTGTTGTGCTCATCCCCTGCCGGCATTCTGGCGCACGGGATGCCGATGTCACTATACTGACATTCGGCATCCCGTGAGCCGGCATCCCATACTGAATCCGTACCTTCTCAATCAGTGGCTGCCAGCATTTCCATGCTGGGAATTATACTTCCATGGTATAGTAGTTGTATAGTGAAACTTTGTCAAAGTCAGCCTTAAATGGGAAGCAGTAAGCTTCCTGACAGACGAAATCCTGGCGTTCAAAATTCCGACCAGGAATACCGGCGTCTAAAGCCCAACAGAACTCGGGATCCTGGTGTCTAAATTCCGATGCCCGTTATCCTGATTCTTCTTTCAGCGGAACGCGTTTCTGTCCCGCCGCGGGGGCAGGTGTTAGGTTTAGCCATTAGAAGGAGGGTTAGGGTTCATGGATGGGAAGGTTAGGGTCAGGTAACAGAAACAGGCGGTTAGGTGTGAGCACTTAGCAGGGGAGGTTAGAGTTAGGCAACAAGCGGGGAGGGTTAGGTTTGGCGGTGGGGAAGGGAGATTTAGGGTTAGGCACCAAGTAGGGAGGGTTAGGTTTAGGCACCCACAAGGGAGGGTTAGGTTAAGGGTAGGGAACAGGTGATGGTTAGGGGGTTACTGGGGGGTTGTCGGGATTCTGATGGATGGGATTCCGCTGTCAGTATTCTGACCGTCGGCATCCCGTCCATAGGGAAAGTAGTGATGAGCGGGTTCGGATCCTCGGGATCCGAACCCGCCCGAACTTCACCTTTTTTTTCACGGGTCCGAGCAACTCGGATCCTCCCGCCTTGCTCGGTTAACCCGAGTGCGCCCGAACGTCATCATCCCGCTGTCGGATTCTCGCGAGATTCGTATTCTATATAAGGAGCCGCGCGTCACCGCCATTTTTCACTCGTGCATTGGAGATGATCGTGAGAGGACGTGGCTGGCGTCCTCTCAGTTTCTATGTTCAGTGGGCTGCAAATTGTGCTGCAAATATCTGTGCTCAGTGTGCTGCAAATATTTGTGCTCAGTGTGCTGCAAGTGCAAATATCTACGTTCTCTGCCTGAAAAACGCTCCATATCTGACTGTGCTCAGTGTGCTGCAAATATCTGTGCTCAGTGTGCTAATTGCTTTATTGTGGGGACTGGGGACCAGCAGTATTATATAGTAGGAGGACAGTGCAGAGTTTTGCTGACCAGTGATCACCAGTATTATACGTTCTCTGCCTGAAAAACGCTCCATATCTGTGCTGCATTGTAGTATATAGTAGGAGGACAGTGCAGAATTTTGCTGACCACCAGTATAACTATATATATAGCAGTACGGTACAGTAGTCCACTGCTCTACCTACCTCTGTGTCGTCAAGTATACTATCCATCCATACCTGTGGTGCATTTCAGTTTTGCACAGTTTGCTGTCCACCAGTATATAATATATAGCAGTACGGTACAGTAGGCCACTGCTCTACCTACCTCTGTGTCGTCAAGTATACTATCCATCCATACCTGTGGTGCATTTCAGTTTTGCACAGTTTGCTGTCCACCAGTATATAATATATAGCAGTACGGTACAGTAGGCCACTGCTCTACCTACCTCTGTGTCGTCAAGTATACTATCCATCCACACCTGTGGTGCATTTCAGTTTTTCACAGTTTGCTGACCACCAGTATATACTATATAGCAGTATGGTACAGTAGGCCACTGCTCTACCTACCTCTGTGTCGTCAAGTATACTATCCATCCATACCTGTGGTGCATTTCAGTTTTGCACAGTTTGCTGTCCACCAGTTTATAATATATAGCAGTACGGTACAGTAGGCCACTGCTCTACCTACCTCTGTGTCGTCAAGTATACTATCCATCCATACCTGTGGTGCATTTCAGTTTTGCACAGTTTGCTGTCCACCAGTATATAATATATAGCAGTACGGTACAGTAGGCCACTGCTCTACCTACCTCTGTGTCGTCAAGTATACTATCCATCCATACCTGTGGTGCATTTCAGTTTTGCACAGTTTGCTGTCCACCAGTATATAATATATAGCAGTACGGTACAGTAGGCCACTGCTCTACCTACCTCTGTGTCGTCAAGTATACTATCCATCCACACCTGTGGTGCATTTCAGTTTTTCACAGTTTGCTGACCACCAGTATATACTATATAGCAGTATGGTACAGTAGGCCACTGCTCTACCTACCTCTGTGTCGTCAAGTATACTATCCATCCATACCTGTGGTGCATTTCAGTTTTGCACAGTTTGCTGTCCACCAGTTTATAATATATAGCAGTACGGTACAGTAGGCCACTGCTCTACCTACCTCTGTGTCGTCAAGTATACTATCCATCCATACCTGTGGTGCATTTCAGTTTTGCACAGTTTGCTGTCCACCAGTATATAATATATAGCAGTACGGTACAGTAGGCCACTGCTCTACCTACCTCTGTGTCACAAGTATACTATCCATCCATACCTGTGGTGCATTTCAGTTTTGCACAGTTTGCTGACCACCAGTATATACTATATAGCAGTACGGTACAGTAGGCCACTGCTCTACCTACCTCTGTGTCGTCAAGTATACTATCCATCCATACCTTTGGTGCATTTCAGTTTTGCACAGTTTGCTGTCCACCAGTATATAATATATAGCAGTACGGTACAGTAGGCCACTGCTCTACCTACCTCTGTGTCGTCAAGTATACTATCCATCCATACCTGTGGTGCATTTCAGTTTTGCACAGTTTGCTGACCACCAGTATATACTATATAGTAGAGATGTGCACTTGAAATTTTTCGGGTTTTGTGTTTTGGTTTTGGGTTCGGTTCCGCGGCCGTGTTTTGGGTTCGACCGCGTTTTGGCAAAACCTCACCGAATTTTTTTGGTCGGATTCGGGTGTGTTTTGGATTCGAGTGTTTTTTTCAAAAAACACTAAAAAACAGCTTAAATCATAGAATTTGGGGGTCATTTTGATCCCAAAGTATTATTAACCTCAAAAACCATAATTTCCACTCATTTTCAGTCTATTCTGAATACCTCACACCTCACAATTTTATTTTTAGTCCTAAAATTTGCACCGAGGTCGCTGGATGACTAAGCTAAGCGACCCTAGTGGCCGACACAAACACCTGGCCCATCTAGGAGTGGCACTGCAGTGTCACGCAGGATGGCCCTTCCAAAAAACACTCCCCAAACAGCACATGACGCAAAGAAAAAAAGAGGCGCAATGAGGTAGCTGTGTGAGTAAGATAAGCGACCCTAGTGGCCGACACAAACACCTGGCCCATCTAGGAGTGGCACTGCAGTGTCACGCAGGATGGCCCTTCCAAAAAACACTCCCCAAACAGCACATGACGCAAAGAAAAAAAGAGGCGCAATGAGGTAGCTGTGTGAGTAAGATAAGCGACCCTAGTGGCCGACACAAACACCTGGCCCATCTAGGAGTGGCACTGCAGTGTCACGCAGGATGGCCCTTCCAAAAAACACTCCCCAAACAGCACATGACGCAAAGAAAAAAAGAGGCGCAATGAGGTAGCTGTGTGAGTAAGCTAAGCGACCCTAGTGGCCGACACAAACACCAGGCCCATCTAGGAGTGGCACTGCAGTGTCACGCAGGATGGCCCTTTCAAAAAACACTCCCCAAACAGCACATGACGCAAAGAAAAAAAGAGGCGCAATGAGGTAGCTGTGTGAGTAAGATAAGCGACCCTAGTGGCCGACACAAACACCTGGCCCATCTAGGAGTGTCACTGCAGTGTCACGCAGGATGGCCCTTCCAAAAAACACTCCCCAAACAGCACATGACGCAAAGAAAAAAAGAGGCGCAATGAGGTAGCTGTGTGAGTAAGATAAGCGACCCTAGTGGCCGACACAAACACCTGGCCCATCTAGGAGTGGCACTGCAGTGTCACGCAGGATGGCCCTTCCAAAAAACACTCCCCAAACAGCACATGACGCAAAGAAAAAAAGAGGCGCAATGAGGTAGCTGTGTGAGTAAGCTAAGCGACCCTAGTGGCCGACACAAACACCTGGCCCATCTAGGAGTGGCACTGCAGTGTCACGCAGGATGGCCCTTCCAAAAAACACTCCCCAAACAGCACATGACGCAAAGAAGAAAAAAAGAGGCGCAATGAGGTAGCTGTGTGAGTAAGCTAAGCGACCCTAGTGGCCGACACAAACACCTGGCCCATCTAGGAGTGGCACTGCAGTGTCACGCAGGATGGCCCTTCCAAAAAACACTCCCCAAACAGCACATGACGCAAAGAAGAAAAAAAGAGGCGCAATGAGGTAGCTGTGTGAGTAAGCTAAGCGACCCTAGTGGCCGACACAAACACCTGGCCCATCTAGGAGTGGCACTGCAGTGTCACGCAGGATGGCCCTTCCAAAAAACACTCCCCAAACAGCACATGACGCAAATAAAAATGAAAGAAAAAAGAGGTGCAAGATGGAATTGTCCTTGGGCCCTCCCACCCACCCTTATGTTGTATAAACAGGACATGCACACTTTAACCAACCCATCATTTCAGTGACAGGGTCTGCCACACGACTGTGACTGAAATGACGGGTTGGTTTGGACCCCCACCGAAAAAGAAGCAATTAATCTCTCCTTGCACAAACTGGCTCTACAGAGGCAAGATGTCCACCTCATCATCATCCTCCGATATATCACCGTGTACATCCCGCTCCTCACAGATTATCAATTCATCCCCACTGGAATCCACCATCTCAGCTCCCTGTGTACTTTGTGGAGGCAATTGCTGCTGGTCAATGTCTCCACGGAGGAATTGATTATAATTCATTTTAATGAACATCATCTTCTCCACATTTTCTGGAAGTAACCTCGTACGCCGATTGCTGACAAGGTGAGCGGCGGCACTAAACACTCTTTCGGAGTACACACTTGTGGGAGGGCAACTTAGGTAGAATAAAGCCAGTTTGTGCAAGGGCCTCCAAATTGCCTCTTTTTCCTGCCAGTATAAGTACGGACTGTGTGACGTGCCTACTTGGATGCGGTCACTCATATAATCCTCCACCATTCTTTCAATGGTGAGAGAATCATATGCAGTGACAGTAGACGACATGTCCGTAATCGTTGTCAGGTCCTTCAGTCCGGACCAGATGTCAGCATCAGCAGTCGCTCCAGACTGCCCTGCATCACCGCCAGCGGGTGGGCTCGGAATTCTGAACCTTTTCCTCGCACCCCCAGTTGCGGGAGAATGTGAAGGAGGAGATGTTGACAGGTCGCGTTCCGCTTGACTTGACAATTTTCTCACCAGCAGGTCTTTGAACCCCAGCTGACTTGTGTCTGCCGGAAAGAGAGATCCAAGGTAGGTTTTAAATCTAGGATCGAGCACGGTGGCCAAAATGTAGTGCTCTGATTTCAACAGATTGACCACCCGTGAATCCTTGTTAAGCGAATTAAGGGCTCCACCCACAAGTCCCACATGCCTAGCGGAATCGCTCCCTTTTAGCTTCTCCTTCAATGCCTCCAGCTTCTTCTGCAAAAGCCTGATGAGGGGAATGACCTGACTCAGGCTGGCAGTGTCTGAACTGACTTCACGTGTGGCAAGTTCAAAAGGTTGCAGAACCTTGCACAACGTTGAAATCATTCTCCACTGCGCTTGAGACAGGTACATTTCACCTCCTATATCGTGCTCAATTGTATAGGCTTGAATGGCCTTTTGCTGCTCCTCCAACCTCTGAAGCATATATAGGGTTGAATTCCACCTCGTTACCACTTCTTGCTTCAGATGATGGCAGGGCAGGTTCAGTAGTTTTTGGTGGTGCTCCAGTCTTCTGTACGTGGTGCCTGTACGCCGAAAGTGTCCCGCAATTCTTCTGGCCACCGACAGCATCTCTTGCACGCCCCTGTCGTTTTTTTAAAAATTCTGCACCACCAAATTCAAGGTATGTGCAAAACATGGGACGTGCTGGAATTTGCCCATATTTAATGCACACACAATATTGCTGGCGTTGTCCGATGCCACAAATCCACAGGAGAGTCCAATTGGGGTAAGCCATTCCGCGATGATCTTCCTCAGTTGCCGTAAGAGGTTTTCAGCTGTGTGCGTATTCTGGAAACCGGTGATACAAAGCGTAGCCTGCCTAGGAAAGAGTTGGCGTTTGCGAGATGCTGCTACTGGTGCCGCCGCTGCTGTTCTTGCGGCGGGAGTCCATACATCTACCCAGTGGGCTGTCACAGTCATATAGTCCTGACCCTGCCCTGCTCCACTTGTCCACATGTCCGTGGTTAAGTGGACATTGGGTACAACTGCATTTTTTAGGACACTGGTGAGTCTTTTTCTGACGTCCGTGTACATTTTCGCTATCGCCTGCCCAGAGAAGTGGAACCTAGATGGTATTTGGTAACGGGGGCACACTACCTCAAGAAATTGTCTAGTTCCGTGTGAACTAACGGCGGATACCGGACGCACGTCTAACACCAACATAGTTGTCAAGGCCTCAGTTATCCGCTTTGCAACAGGATGACTGCTGCGATATTTCATCTTCCTCGCAAAGGACTGTTGGACAGTCAATTGCTTGGTGGAAGTAGTAAAAGTGGGCTTACGACTTCCCCTCTGGGATGACCATCGACTCCCAGCAGCAACAACAGCAGCGCCAGCAGCAGTAGGCATTACACGCAAGGATGCATCGGAGGAATCCCAGGCAGGAGAGGACTCGTCAGAATTGCCAGTGACATGGCCTGCAGGACTATTGGCATTCCTGGGGAAGGAGAAAATTGACACTGAGGGAGTTTGTGGGGTGGTTTGCGTGAGCTTGGTTACAAGAGGAAGGGTTTTACTGGTCAGTGGACTGCTTCCGCTGTCGCCCAAAGTTTTTGAACTTGTCACTGACTTATTATGAATGCGCTGCAGGTGACGTATAAGGGAGGATGTTCCGAGGTGGTTAACGTCCTTACCCCTACTTATTACAGCTTGACAAAGGCAACACACGGCTTGACAAATGTTGTCCGCATTTCTGTTGAAATACTTCCACACCGAAGAGCTGATTTTTTTGGTATTTTCACCAGGCATGTCAACAGCCCTATTCCTCCCACGGACAACAGGTGTCTCACCGGGTGCCTGACTTAAACAAACCACCTCACCATCAGAATCCTCCTTGTCAATTTCCTCCCCAGCGCCAGCAACACCCATATCCTCCTCATCCTGGTGTACTTCAACACTGACATCTTCAATCTGACTATCAGGAACTGGAATGCGGGTGCTCCTTCCAGCACTTGCAGGGGGCGTGCAAATGGTGGAAGGCGCATGCTCTTCACGTCCAGTGTTGGGAAGGTCAGGCATCGCAACCGACACAATTGGACTCTCCTTGTGGATTTGGGATTTGGAAGAACGCACAGTTCTTTGCGGTGCTTTTGCCAGCTTGAGTCTTTTCATTTTTCTAGCGAGAGGCTGAGTGCTTCCATCCTCATGTGAAGCTGAACCACTAGCCATGAACATAGGCCAGGGCCTCAGCCGTTCCTTGCCACTCCGTGTGGTAAATGGCATATTGGCAAGTTTACGCTTCTCCTCCGACAATTTTATTTTAGATTTTGGAATCCTTTTTTTACTGATATTTGGTGTTTTGGATTTTACATGCTCTGTACTATGACATTGGGCATCGGCCTTGGCAGACGACGTTGCTGGCATTTCATCGTCTTGGCCATGACTAGTGGCAGCAGCTTCAGCACGAGGTGGAAGTGGATCTTGATCTTTCCCTAATTTTGGAACCTCAACATTTTTGTTCTCCATATTTTAATAGGCACAACTAAAAGGCACCTCAGGTAAACAATGGAGATGGATGGATTCTAGTATACTTATGGATGGACGAGCGACTGCCGACACAGAGGTAGCCACAGCCGTGGACTACCGTACTGTGTCTGCTGCTAATATAGACTGGATGATAATGAGATGAAATTAATATATATATATATAATATCACTAGTACTGCAGCCGGACAGGTATATATATTTATTATGTAATGACTGATGACGGACCTGCTGGACACTGTCAGCTCAGCAGCACCGCAGACTGCTACAGTAAGCTACTATAGTAGTATGTATCAAGAAGAAAGAAAAAAAGAAAAAAACGGGTAGGTGGTATACAATTATGGATGGACGAGCGACTGCCGACACAGAGGTAGCTACAGCCGTGGACTACCGTACTGTGTCTGCTGCTAATATAGACTGGATGATAATGAGATGAAATTAATATATATATAATATCACTAGTACTGCAGCCGGACAGGTATATATATTTATTATGTAATGACTGATGACGGACCTGCTGGACACTGTCAGCTCAGCAGCACCGCAGACTGCTACAGTAAGCTACTATAGTAGTATGTATCAAGAAGAAAGAAAAAAAAAAAACATGGGTAGGTGGTATACAATTATGGATGGACGAGCGACTGCCGACACAGAGGTAGCTACAGCCGTGGACTACCGTACTGTGTCTGCTGCTAATATAGACTGGATGATAATGAGATGAAATTAATATATATATATATAATATCACTAGTACTGCAGCCGGACAGGTATATATATTTATTATGTAATGACTGATGACGGACCTGCTGGACACTGTCAGCTCAGCAGCACCGCAGACTGCTACAGTAAGCTACTATAGTAGTATGTATCAAGAAGAAAGAAAAAAAAAACCACGGGTAGGTGGTATACAATTATGGATGGACGAGCGACTGCCGACACAGAGGTAGCTACAGCCGTGGACTACCGTACTGTGTCTGCTGCTAATATAGACTGGATGATAATGAGATGAAATTAATATATATATATATAATATCACTAGTACTGCAGCCGGACAGGTATATATATTTATTATGTAATGACTGATGACGGACCTGCTGGACACTGTCAGCTCAGCAGCACCGCAGACTGCTACAGTAAGCTACTATAGTAGTATGTATCAAGAAGAAAAAAAAAAAAAAAAAACAAGGGTAGGTGCCGGTGGTATACAATTATATATATATTATATACAATTATATATATATATATATATATATATATATATATATTAAACTGGTGGTGATTAATTAAACTGGTGGTCAGGTCACTGGTCACACTATCAGCAACTTGCAAGTAGTACTCCTAAGCAGACAATCACAATATATACTGGTGGTCAGTGTGGTCACAATGGCAGTGTGGCACTCTGGCAGCAAAAGTGTGCACTGTACGTTAAAATATGTACTCCTGCTCTCAGACTCTAACTGCTCCCCACTGTCTCCCCCACAAGTCAGATATACAGTCACACTATCACTTCAGCAAGTAGTAGTACTCCTCCTAATGCTCCCCAAAATTACTAAAGTAAATACTGTGTCTCTCTCTACTCTAGTCTCACTCTCTTCTCTATAAACGGAGAGGACGCCAGCCACGTCCTCTCCCTATCAATCTCAATGCACGTGTGAAAATGGCGGCGACGCGCGGCTCCTTATATAGAATCCGAGTCTCGTGATAGAATTCGAGCCTCGCGAGAATCCGACAGCGGGATGATGACGTTCGGGCGCGCTCGGGTTAACCGAGCAAGGCGGGAAGATCCGAGTCGCTCGGACCCGTGTAAAAAAACCAGAAGTTCGGGCGGGTTTGGATTCCGAGGAACCGAACCCGCTCATCTCTACTATATAGCAGTACGGTACAGTAGGCCACTACTCTACCTACCTCTGTGTCGTCAAGTATACTATCCATCCATACCTGTGGTGCATTTCAGTTTTGCACAGTTTGCTGTCCACCAGTATATAATATATAGCAGTACGGTACAGTAGGCCACTGCTCTACCTACCTCTGTGTTGTCAATTATACTATCCATCCATACCTGTGGTGCATTTCAGTTTTGCACAGTTTGCTGACCACCAGTATATACTATATAGCAGTACGGTACAGTAGGCCACTGCTCTACCTACCTCTGTGTCGTCAAGTATACTATCCATCCATACCTGTGGTGCATTTCAGTATTGCACAGTTTGCTGTCCACCAGTATATAATATATAGCAGTACGGTACAGTAGGCCACTGCTCTACCTACCTCTGTGTCGTCAAGTATGCTATCCATCCATACCTGTGGTGCATTTCAGTTTTGCACAGTTTGCTGACCACCAGTATATACTATATAGCAGTACGGTACAGTAGGCCACTGCTCTACCTACCTCTGTGTCATCAAGTATACTATCCATCCATACCTGTGGTGCATTTCAGTTTTGCACAGTTTGCTGTCCACCAGTATATAATATATAGCAGTACGGTACAGTAGGCCACTGCTCTACCTACCTCTGTGTCGTCAAGAATACTATCCATCCATACCTGTGGTGCATTTCAGTTTTGCACAGTTTGCTGACCACCAGTATATACTATATAGCAGTACGGTACAGTAGGCCACTGCTCTACCTACCTCTATCATCATCAAGTATACTATCCATCCATACCTGTGGTGCATTTCAGTTGTGCGCAGTATATATAGTAGTAGGCCATTGCTATTTATATATTACTGGCATATAATTCCACACATTAAAAAATGGAGAACAAAAATGTGGAGGGTAAAATAGGGAAAGATCAAAATCCACTTCCACCTCATGCTGAAGCTGCTGCCACTAGTCATGGCCGAGACGATGAAATGCCATCAACGTCGTCTGCCAAGGCCGATGCCCAATGTCATAGTAGTCAGCATGTAAAATCCAAAAAAATAAAGCTCAGTAAAATGACCCAAAAATCTAAATCAAAATCGTCTGAGGAGAAGCGTAAACTTGCCAATGTGCCATTTACGACACGGAGTGGCAAGGAACAGCTGAGGCCCTGGCCTATGTTCAAGGCTAGTGGTTCAGCTTCACCTGAGGATGGAAGCACTCATCCTCCTGCTAGAAAACTTAAAAGAGTTAAGATGGCAAAAGCACAGCAAAGAACTGTGCGTTCTTCTAAATCACAAATCCCCAAGGAGAGTCCAATTGTGTCGGTTGCAATGCCTGACCTTCCCAACACTGGACGGGAAGAGGTTGCGCCTTCCACCATTTGCACGTCCCCTGCAAGTGCTGGAAGGAGCACCCGCAGTCCAGTTCCTGATAGTTAAATTGAAGATGTCACTGTTGAAGTACACCAGGATGAGGATATGGTTGTTGCTGGCGCTGGGGAGGATATTGACAAGGAGGATTCTGATGGTGAGGTGGTTTGTTTAAGTCAGGCACCCGGGGAGACACCTGTTGTCTGTGGGACAAATATGACCATTGACATGCCTGGTAAAAATACAAAAATAATCACCTCTTCGGTGTGGAATTATTTAAACAGAAATGCGGACAACTGGTGTCAAGCCGTGTGTTGCCTTTGTCAAGCTGTAATAAGTAGGGGTAAGGACGTTAACCAACTAGGAACATCCTCCCTTATACGTCACCTGGACCACATTCATCAGAAGTCAGTGACTAGTTCAAAAACTTTGGATGACAGCGGAAGCAGTCCACTGACCACTAAATCCCTTCCTCTTGTAACCAAGCTCCTGCAAAATACACCACCAACTCCCTCAGTGTCAATTTCTTCCTTACACAGGAAAGCCAATAGTCCTGCAGGCCATGTCACTGTCAAGTCTGACGAGTCCTCTCCTGCCTGGGATTCCTCCGATGCATCCTTGAGTGTAACGCCTACTGCTGCTGGCGCTGCTGTTGTTGCTGCTGGGAGTCGATCGTCATCCCAGAGGGGAAATTGGAAGACCACTTGTACTACTTCCAGTAAGCAATTGACTGTCCAACAGTCCTTTGCGAGGAAGATGAAATATCACAGCAGTCATCCTGCTGCAAAGCGAATAACTCAGGCCTTGGCAGCCTGGATGGTGAGAAAAGTGTTTCCAGTATCCACCGTTAATTCACAGGGAACTAGAGACTTGATTGAGGTACTGTGTCCCCGGTACCAAATACCATCTAGGTTACATTTCTCTAGGCAGGCGATACCGAAAATGTACACAGACGTCAGAAAAAGAGTCACCAGTGTCCAAAAAAATGCAGTTGTACCCAATGTCCACTTAACCACAGACATGAGGACAAGTGGAGCAGGGAAGACTAAGGACTATATGACTGTGACAGCCCACTGGGTAGATGTATTGCCTCCCGCAGCAAGAACAGCAGCGGCAGCACCAGTAGCAGCATCTCGCAAACACCAACTTGTTCCTAGGCAAGCTACGCTTTGTATCACCGCTTTCCATAAGAGGCACACAGCTGACAACTTCTTACGGAAACTGAGGAACATCATCGCAGAATGGCTTACCCCAATTGGACTCTCCTGGGGATTTGTGACATCGGACAACGCCACCAATATTGTGCGTGAATTACATGTGGGCAAATTCCAGCACGTCCCATGTTTTGCACATACATTGAATTTGGTGGTGCAGAATTATTTAAAAAACGACAGGGGCGTGCAAGAGATGCTGTTGGTGGCCCGAAGGATTGCGGGCCACTTTCGGCATTCAGCCACCGCGTGCCGAAGACTGGAGCACCAGCAAACAGTCCTGAACCTGCTCTGCCATCATCTGAAGCAAGAGGTGGTAACGAGGTGGAATTCAACCCTCTATATGCTTCAGAGGATGGAGGAGCAGCAAATGGCCATTCAAGCCTATACATCTGCCTACGATATAGGCAAAGGAGGGGGAATGCACCTGACTCAAGTGCAGTGGAGAATGATTTCAACGTTGTGCAAGGTTCTGCAACCCTTTGAACTTGCCACACGTGAAGTCAGTTCAGACACTGCCAGCCTGAGTCAGGTCATTCCCCTCATCAGGCTTTTGCAGAAGAAGCTGGAGACATTGAAGGAGGAGCTAAAACAGAGCGATTCCGCTAGGCATGTGGGACTTGTGGATGGAGCCCTTAATTCGCTTAACCAGGATTCACGGGTGGTCAATCTGTTGAAATCAGAGCACTACATTTTGGCCACCGTGCTCGATCCTAGATTTAAAGCCTACGTTGTATCTCTCTTTCCGGCAGACACAAGTCTGCAGAGGTTCAAAGACCTGCTGGTGAGAAAATTGTCAAGTCAAGCGGAACGTGACCCGTCAACAGCTTCTCCTTCACATTCTCCCGCAACTGGGGCTGCGAGGAAAAGGCTAAGAATTCCGAGCACACCCGTTGGCGGTGATGCAGGGCAGTCTGGAGCGAGTGCTGACATCTGGTCCGGACTGAAGGACCTGCCAACGATTACTGACATGTCATCCACTGTCACTGCATATGATTCTGTCACCATTGAAAGAATGGTGGAGGAATATATGAGTGACCGCATCCAAGTAGGCACGTCAGACAGTCCATACGTATACTGGCAGGAAAAAGAGGCAATTTGGAGGCCCTTGCACAAACTGGCTTTATTTTACCTAAGTTGCCCCCCCCCCCTCCAGTGTGTACTCCGAAAGAGTGATTAGTGCAGCCGCTCACCTTGTCAGCAATCGGCGTACGAGGTTACTTCCAGAAAATGTGGAGAAGATGATGTTCATCAAAATGAATTATAATCAATTCCTCCGTGGAGACATTCACCAGCAATTGCTTCCAGAAAGTACACAGGGACCTGAGATGGTGGATTCCAGTGGGGACTAATTAATAATCTGTGAGGAGGGGGATATACACAGTGAAAGGGGTGAGGAATCAGACGATGAGGAGGAGGTGGACATCTTGCCTCTGTAGAGCCAGTTTGTGCAAGGATAGATTGATTGCATCTTTTTTGGTGGGGGCCCAAACCAACCAGTCATTTCAGTCACAGTCGTGTGGCAGACCCTGTCGCTGAAATGATGGGTTTCTTAAAGTGTGCATGTCCTGTTTATACAACATAAGGGTGGGTGGGAGGGCCAAAGGACAATTCCATCTTGCACCTCTTTTTTCTTTCAATTTTCTTTGCATCATGTGCTGTTTGGGGACTATTTTTTTAAAGTGCCATCCTGCCTGACACTGCAGTGCCACTCCTAGATGGGCCAGGTGTTTGTGTTGGCCACTTGTGTCGCTTAGCTTAGCCATCCAGCGACCTTGGTGCACCTCTTTTTTTCTTTGCATCATGTGCTGTTTGGGGACTATTTTTTAAATCTGCTATCCTGCCTGACACTGCAGTGCCACTCCTAGATGGGCCAGGTGTTTGTGTCGGCCACTTGGGTCGCTTAGCTTAGCCATCCAGCGACCTTGGTGCACCTCTTTTTTTCTTTGCATAATGTGCTGTTTGGGGACTATTTTTTAAATCTGCCATCCTGTCTGACACTGCAGTGCCACTCCTAGATGGGCCTGGTGTTTGTGTCGGCCACTTGGGTCGCTTAGCTTAGTCACACAGCTACCTCATTGCGCCTCTTTTTTTCTTTGTATCGTGCTGTTTGGGGACTATTATTTTGAAGTGCCATCCTGCCTGACACTGCAGTGCCACTCCTAGATGGGCCAGGTGTTTGTGTCGGCCACTTGTGTCGCTTAGCTTAGCCATCCAGCGACCTTGACGCACCTCTTTTTTTCTTTGCATCATGTGCTGTTTGGGGACTATTTTTTAAATCTGCCATCCTGCCTGACACCGCAGTGCCACTCCTAGATGGGCCAGGTGTTTGTGTCGGCCACTTGGGTCGCTTAGCTTAGCCATCCAGCGACCTTGGTGCACCTCTTTTTTTCTTTGCATCATGTGCTGTTTGGGGACTATTTTTTAAATCTGCCATCCTGTCTGACACTGCAGTGCCACTCCTAGATGGGCCAGGTGTTTGTGTCGGCCACTTGGGTCGCTTAGCTTAGTCACACAGCTACCTCATTGCGCCTCTTTTTTTCTTTGTATCGTGCTGTTTGGGGACTATTTTTTTGAAGTGCCATCCTGCCTGACACTGCAGTGCCACTCCTAGATGGGCCAGGTGTTTGTGTCGGCCACTTGTGTCGCTTAGCTTAGCCATCCAGCGACCTTGGTGCACCTCTTTTTTTCTTTGTGTCATGTGCTGTTTGGGGACTATTTTTTAAATCTGCCATCCTGTCTGACACTGCAGTGCCACTCTTAGATGGGCCAGGTGTTTGTGTCGGCTACTTGGGTCGCTTAGCTTAGTCACACAGCTACCTCATTGCGCCTCTTTTTTTCTTTGCATCATGTGCTGTTTGGGGACTATTTTTTTGAAGTGCCATCCTGTCTGACACTGCAGTGCCACTCCTAGATGGGCCAGGTGTTTGTGTCGGCCACTTGGGTCACTTAGCTTAGTCATCCAGCGACCTCGGTGCAAATTTTAGGACTAAAAATAATATTGTGAGGTGTGAGGTCAGAATAGACTGAAAATGAGTGGAAATTATGGTTATTGAGGTTAAAAATAGTATGGGATCAAAATTACCCCCAAATTCTATGATTTAAGCTGTTTTTGAGGGGGTTTTTTGTAAAAAAACACCCGAATCCAAAACACACCCGAATCCGACAAAACATTTTCAGGGAGGTTTTGCCAAAACGCGTCCGAATCCAAAACACGGCCTCGGAACCGAATCCAAAACCAAAACACAAAACCCAAAAAATTTCCGGTGCACATCACTAAGGGAAAGCATTCTGAACCCCCTTAAATCTGCTAATATCTCATGCCCCATGTAAAGGAGCAATGCTATCAATATAGAGTGGTCGCTCTATGCCCTGGACCTGTATTACCCCTGTGCCATGGGGTTCTCAGGCATTATGCTGTCTGGATGGAAGTCCGGTGGACTGCAATGAAACGCAAACAGAGCCGCTTTTTATGTATACCAGCGGCTCCGTTTTGGACAGATTCAACTATATTAATGTTAAATGTATAATGCTCCCTCAAGGAAAGGGAGTACACAATAGATTAAATCTGCACTGAAAGTAACATACACTAATGTTTTACAATATTAGGATTCTCTTGGGGTTGACTATACTTCCTGGTTCAAAGGTCATGCACATTTTGATATGTTATATTGATACATTTTTTATAACCATTTAAGGATGGGGTTCTTCGGTATATTATATTCCTTTAGTGTTTATTTTAGAGATTGCATTTTGTATGTGTATTTTATGTGTATTTTACCAATTATGGCCCTCATTCCGAGTTGTTCGCTCGTTCTTTTTCATCGCATCGCAGTGAAAATCCGCTTAGTACGCATGCGCAAAGTTCGCACTGCGACTGCGCCAAGTAACTTTACTATGAAGAAAGTATTTTTACTCACGGCTTTTTCTTCGCTCCGGCGATCGTAATGTGATTGACAGGAAATGGGTGTTACTGGGCGGAAACACAGCGTTTTAGGGGCGTGTGGCTGAAAACGCTACCGTTTCCGGAAAAAACGCAGGAGTGGCTGGAGAAACGGTGGGAGTGCCTGGGCGAACGCTGGGTGTGTTTGTGACGTCAACCAGGAACGACAAGCACTGAACTGATCGCACAGGCAGAGTAAGTCTGAAGCTACTCTGAAACTGCTAAGTAGTTAGTAATCGCAATATTGCGAATACATCGGTCGCAATTTTAAGAAGCTAAGATTCACTCCCAGTAGGCGGCGGCTTAGCGTGTGTAACTCTGCTAAATTCGCCTTGCGACCGATCAACTCGGAATGAGGGCCTATGTTAATTCATTATCATGTCATTTCCTGTAATTTCCTACTGGCTATCTCTTATTTGGGTTTGCACAGTGTCCTTATGTCTTGACAAAGGCTCCTACTTTGAGCCGAAACGCGTTGACAAAACTGAACACTGTGACACCATATCGTTTTTATCACCAGGAACTCAAGGTAATAACCCGGATTTTTTGCTTGTTTGGGGGTCCGGATTCCTCCTTATATAGTGAACTTTTTGGGTTTTTTTTCCTTGGGCCTTACTGATTTTTTTTAGGACTATTTTTATCTTGTATATTTTGGATGTTGATTATCCCCAACTATGGGGTCTTTGTAATCAATAAACTCTTTTTCTGAACTGGTATACATCTTGCTTCATATTCTTCTTGGACATTTTTTTTATTTGGATTACCTGGAAGAGATTGTCTGAGACAGTGGTAAAAGAAACCCAGATAGGATTCATATTGCTACTTTCTCTGTGAGTGTGGTACGCTTATCTACTGTGAAATAAATTACAGATAAAAGATACCTCTATGTGTTTACACACCACCTTGTTATAAGTGAGTGGGGTACGCATCTCATATATTTTGGGTGACAGCCATATGGGATTTAAGAAGCAGTTAAAGATACCTTTATGTACATAGTCAACGAGTTTTTCGTGTGAGTTTGGGGATGCTGCTGTCTGACTATTCATAAACATCTTTATGCCATTGTCGGGGGACCCTTTATGCTGAATAAGGATTTTTTCTGACAATACTAGACATTGGCCCTCATTCCGAGTTGTTCGGTCGCTAGCTGCATTTAGCAGCATTGCAAACGCTAGGCCACCGCCCTCTGGGAGTGTATTTTATCTTAGCAGAATAGCGAACGAAAGAATAGCAGAACTGCTACTAAATATTTTCTTGCAGTTTCTGAGTAGCTCCAGACCTACTCCTAGATTGCGATCAGCTCGGTCCGTTTAGTTCCTGGTTTGACGTCACAAACACGCCCTGCGTTCAGCCAGCCACTCCCCCATTTCTCCAGACACTCCCGCGTTTTTCCCTGACACGCCTGCGTTTGTTAGCACACTCCCGGAAAATGCTCAGTTACCACCCAGAAACGCCTCTTTCCTGTCAATCATTCACCGATCAGCAGTGCGACTGAAAAGCGCTGCACGAACACCAGCAAATCTACTAAGTTTTGTGTAAAATAACTTAGTGCATGCGCTCTGCGTACCATGCGCATGCGCATTTAGCAACAAATCGCAGCATAGTGAAAATTGGCAACGAGCGAACAACTCGGAATGACCACCATTGTTTGATTTGTAATTTTTCACATGTTCATTGGGCCTAACAACTTACTACTGGGAACCCTCTATGATTGAAATGAAATAAGAAACAAGACCAAAAGGATGTATGAGGAATGTATAACTTTTCTTGTTTTTTTTAGTAGTGCTTATACGAGTTCTTTTCCCTAATATATATGTATATTATATATATATATATATATAGATATCTATAAATATCTATATCTATATCTATCTATCTATCTATCTATCTATCTATCTATATATACATATACGCAGCTGTCAGTGAGTAGTCTGGTACGCAGCAGCAGCAGGACAGATAGATTGCTGGTGACATTCATTTTGCTAAATCGGGAATAATCTGAATGAACAAGGGAGTATTCCCTAATTTTAAGGCGCCCCATATTGATGGTTGACTGACAAGGAAAACTTCCAATACAGTACAGTGTCAAACGTGAGTGCATTTTATGAGTAGAAATAATACTCCTTCCCTATTTAAACACTGTAGATTGGTGTTGCACCCTTAACAAATGGTAATTGAGCACTTTACCTATATGGGTCATTGTACCTGACTACAAATATAATATAAGCACTCCAGCACTTTATTGCACGTAGCCACTTTTTACAGTATTTTGCACAAGCTCAGCACGAAGTCACTATTAAGAGCATATTATTGACACATTGCTCTACATATTTACACATATATACTCCTCATACGGATCCGGACGGATGCAAGAGGAAAAGGAGCACGCACAAGGGGAACCCCTGATGTAAAGGCACCCTGTACAAAGCAGTTGATCATTCCATATCTGGTACGCATATTAAGTTGTCATTTAAGGATTCCTTGATGAACCACTTTTAAACACTGAAGGCGCGACTGCATTACCATTAGAACATGTATATATATATATATATATATATATATAGAACAATGGTGCTCGGCACTCAAGCGAATAAATGAATGTCAACTCACCGGGTGCCCTCCACAGCGTAAGCAGCAATGTAGGAGTATACAGTCAGGCGGCACTCACGGATTTCAGACAGACGAGTAAGGACGCAACCCTAGCTCGTGTTCTTAACGTTTCGGTTTATTAACCGTCTTCAGAAGTAACAACATATAAAAGTGAATAATCTTACCTTTATACACAAGTAAAAACCACCACGTGCATAGTCCTCCGTTCCCCGGATAGACTTCCGGTTTCGTCATCTTGCTGAGACAGCACTGTCAAAGAGATGACGTAACCCGGTGTGACAAACCCATCACCATGGTAACATAACAACATGTAAATGAAACAGGAGAATGCATCATTTCCACACAATGTTTACCTCTAATAGGAGGTCAAAATGATAAATAACTACTATTAATAGAGTTATATTCAACAACATCATACTGTCATAGAAAGAGGGATACACTCAAATTAAACATCATGCTGGAGATCTACATTATGGCCATGATTTTTACATAAAACTAACAAAGGACAAGGTTTCATTAAGACCATGTGGGGCAACGGTGTTAAGTCGATATATCCACCGTGCCTCTTTCTGTAATAAAACTTTGTGTCTGTCACCTCCTCTTTTGGAGAAGGGAACATGTTCCAACATCTTATAGCGCAGAGTCGCCAACGTATGGTTGTGTGATTTGAAATGTTTTGCTACGGGCTGATCTATATTTTTGCCTTCCAAGATTTGCTTAATGGCGCTTCTATGCTGAGACATACGTTCTTTGAAAAGACATGTAGTCTTTCCAATGTAATATAAACCACATGGACATTTTATGCAGTAAATTACAAACTTGGTGGTACAGGTTAGTACCTGTCGGATTTTGATTCTGGCACCCGTATGTGGATGCAGGATATGATCTCCTGTCTCCAGATATATGCATGTAATGCAGCCAGTACATTTATAATTCCCTGGCTTTCTTCTCAAAAAAGTACCTTCATTGGTGTCCCCCAATTGGGATATATCATTGTGCACCACTAGATCCCTTATGTTTCTGCCCCTTTTATAACAAGGGAGAAGCCTGCTGGAACTTAAATTAGAGAGATCAGGATCTGCCTGTATTACTGGCCAAATTCTTTTGGCCGTTTGGGTAAGCTTCTGACTAGCCGTGGTATATGTGGAAACACATATAACCGTGTCTTTCAATGATTTCTTATTGCTAGTGTTATCCGCTGGTATCTTTGGCTCTAACATGGCTCTCGCCCTAGCTGTTTGTAATAGACTATTGTTATATCCCCTCTCTAAGAATCGTTGGGTCATACTATCCATTTGTTTGGATTCTTCTATCGGGTCACTGCAGATTCTACGTACTCTAAGGTACTGGGAATAAGGGAGCCCATTTTTTAAGGATTTGGGGTGATGACTTGAAGACAGTAATAAACTGTTAACGTCGGTAGGTTTTTGAAAGATAGATGTGACCAATTTACCATCAAGTTTGCTCACTTTTACATCTAAAAAATGTATGCTCTCAGCCTGTATGTCAAATGTAAATTTGATAGAATCATCCATCAAATTGACTTGCTCCATCATGTTAATGAAAGCTTCTTTAGAACTAGTCCACAGCATGAACACATCATCTATATAACGTGTGTACATACCTATATTGGACATATAGTTGATGTTAGACAAAATAAGATCTTTTTCTATTTGAAACATAAATGAATTTGCATAGGCCGGTGCGGCACAAGATCCCATCGCACAGCCTTTTATTTGTTCAAAAAATTCATTATTAAATAAAAAATAATTTCTATACAAGGTTAATTTAAGTAGAGAGATGAAAAACTCTATTTCTGGGCCTTTGTAGAAAGCATTTTCTTCAATTAATGTTTTAACTGCCTCTAAGCCACGTTCATGCGGGATACTAGTATACAAGCTGACCACGTCTATAGTGCATAGCCAGCATGTATTCAAGTTGACCTTTAAATTACGTAATTTGTGCAAAAATGTGGATGTATCTTTAAGATATGTGTTTTCATTCTGTATTACGGGCTGTAGATAATAATCAATATATTTTGCCACATTGGAGAACAAAGAATCCCTAGCTGCTATAATGGGACGCCCCGGAGGGCATGTTGGATTCTTATGCAGCTTAGGGATCGTGTAAAATATGGGCACTTTGGGAGCATGCGTAATAAGTGAGTCTTGTGTATTCTTAGTGATAATACCATCAGTTACCGCTTTAGTTAGTAAAAGATCTAATTCTTTTGTGTATTTACCTGTAGGGTCAGAAGATAGCCTTGTATATACAGTATGATCATTTAACTGTGTATAAGCTTCTGATTTGTAATCAATCAGATCTTGTACCTCTATGCCACCCCCCTTGTCGGCAGGGCGCACTGTGATGTCAGGATATGATGATAAGTTACGTAAGGCAATATATTCCTCCCTAGATAGATTAGGAACAGTATGTACATCTGGTGTCACATTACATTCATCAATGCATTTTGTTAAGGTTTTAGTATATACCTTAATGGCAGGATTAGTAGAGTAAGGATCAAATACAGATTTAGTCCTAACCGGACATTCTTGTGTTAGAGGATTAGTGTCCAATTTAGAATTGAAAAACTCTTTTAAGCGAAGTTGTCGGTTAAACTTAGACAGATCTACCAGACTTTCAAAGGATTTATGCTGGTTAGTGGGCACAAAATTCAGTCCTTTAGATAGAACCTTGATTTCTGTATCCGTCAATGTGCGTGAGGAAAGATTATGCACTATTCTTTGATTTTGCCCCTTTTCCTCCCTTCCCTTTGGCACTGCTTGCTGCGTCTTGTTCTCGTTCGCTTTGGCTTTCTCGTCGTGCCCTGGTCTTGACGCCTAAAGGGATTTGTTGAGCCACAGGTCGTCGCCTAGTAGGCGCTGCATCAGATTCACTGTTTGAAGCTCCACTTGAGGTGTCTCCCTCCAATGGGAATCTCCGCCCTCTTCCATATGTTTTTGGGCGATAGGAGTGAGGTTTAAATGATGGATTATTGGCCCAAAGATATACTTTGTTTTCCGCATAATCCTTTCTCACCGTGGCCAATTTTTTGGTCTTGAATTTGATGAGATCTGACTTATATTTCTCAACCTCCTGTGATAACTTTGACATCCAATCACAGCTTGTGTCTGATGTTAAAATTGGTAATGTAGTTGTTTCTAACCCTCTTATTTTGTCCCGGACTGTATTTAATTCTCTTGTTGCTTCTTCTACAACAAGTAACATCAGATCAAACGATGCCTTGTTTAATACAGCCGCCCATTTTCGGCAAAAATCAGCATTGTATCTGCCTATTGTCGGAGTGTTTCGGATACGAAATCCTCTGGGAAGCATCTTGTCCCGGTAATAATCCGAAAGGCAGACTCCATGTAAATAAAAGTCAGTTTCTTTATTTTTCAATCTTAATAACTGTTGGTATAGTTGTTCCGTGGTCTCAGGTGCGGCAGCTGCTAGTAATTTATCCTTTATGAGAATACGCTCAGCATCCACGTCTGATAGAGAGAGAAATTCTCCTTGCGGTAAACGTGTGTGTCGGAAACCTGAAACATCCTCCTGTAACGTGTCCATGCTGTTATAACGGTATGTGACTACCGATGTGCAATCAACTTCAGAAACTGTTAAAGGTGGTAGCAAAACCACTGCGTGGTGCCTTAGCAAATAGCAACACTATGGCAGGTGTGCATTTATGATATAGAACAATGGTGCTCGGCACTCAAGCGAATAAATGAATGTCAACTCACCGGGTGCCCTCCACAGCGTAAGCAGCAATGTAGGAGTATACAGTCAGGCGGCACTCACGGATTTCAGACAGACGAGTAAGGACGCAACCCTAGCTCGTGTTCTTAACGTTTCGGTTTATTAACCGTCTTCAGAAGTAACAACATATAAAAGTGAATAATCTTACCTTTATACACAAGTAAAAACCACCACGTGCATAGTCCTCCGTTCCCCGGATAGACTTCCGGTTTCGTCATCTTGCTTTTTCCACACAATGTTTACCTCTAATAGGAGGTCAAAATGATAAATAACTACTCTTTCTATGACAGTATGATGTTGTTGAATATAACTCTATTAATAGTAGTTATTTATCATTTTGACCTCCTATTAGAGGTAAACATTGTGTGGAAATGATGCATTCTCCTGTTTCATTTACATGTTGTTATGTTACCATGGTGATGGGTTTGTCACACCGGGTTACGTCATCTCTTTGACAGTGCTGTCTCAGCAAGATGACGAAACCGGAAGTCTATCCGGGGAACGGAGGACTATGCACGTGGTGGTTTTTACTTGTGTATAAAGGTAAGATTATTCACTTTTATATGTTGTTACTTCTGAAGACGGTTAATAAACCGAAACGTTAAGAACACGAGCTAGGGTTGCGTCCTTACTCGTCTGTCTGAAATCCGTGAGTGCCGCCTGACTGTATACTCCTATATATATATATATATATGTATATACGTATGCAGATACAGCCACAGTGGCAAGCAGAATATAGGCATGCTACATATCATTTATCATTTTAATCAGTAGAAGCTGCTTGTACGTTCTAGTCACATAGCAATGACGGGTGTAGTACGGTATGCCGGGGCTCGGGCTCCCGTCGACCAGCATACCGGCGCCGGGAGCCCGACCGCCGGCATACCGACAGCATGGCGAGCGCTAAGTAGCCCCTTGTGGGCTCGCTGCGCTCGCCGCGCTGCGCGCGCCACACTATTTTATTCTCCCTCCAGGGGGCTCGTGGACCCCCACGAGGGAGAATAGCTGTCGTTATGCCGGGTGTCGGGATTCCGGCGCCGGTGTAATGTGCGCCGGGATCCCGACATTCGGCATAGTGAAGACCACCCAGCAATGACAATTAGATGCATTTTCAGCAAAAAAAAAGGCGCCCAGCGTTAGCAGAGCTGGACGGGAGCTGCATGGCATATTGAGGCAAGATGTATGAGGACACATCTGTATCCAAGCAGAGGAAGAGGTCACAGTGTTAGCGGCCATGTGATTGTTGTGTATGGGTGGGTTCATTGTGCAATAGTGTTTGGAATATGTGTAAGAGGCATTATGTGTGTCATGTGTATAAATGCATTAATAATGTGCGACATATGTGTAAGAGGCATTATATGTGTCATTATGTGTATAAGGACATTAATAAAGGTTGGCATAATGTGTAAGGCGTATTATGTTTATAAGGACATTAATAATGTGTGTCATATGTGTAAGGGGCATTACTGTGTGGTATTATGGGTAGAAAGGCATTACTAATGTGTGGCATTATGTGTATAAGGTGCTCTACTGTGTGGCGTAATGTATAGAAAAGACACTACTGTGTGGTCTAATATGAATAAAGAGCAATATGGTGTGGCGTAATTTGAATTGGTGGCACTATTGTGTGGCCATGCCCTTCCCAAAAGAACACACCCCTTTTTGGCTTGCGCATTGAATGTGCGCACTGTTCCTATTTAAAATATAGGGGGTAGGAGCACCAAAATGAGGACTTCTATGACTGAGGGGAGATGATGATGGGAAAGGGGTGCAGGGTCAGAGGCAGAACTAGCAGTGGTGCTAGGGGGCACCAGCCAAAATCTTGCTTAGGGCATCATATTGATTAGGGCCGTCTCTGGGCTCTGCAACCTGAGGGCACAGTTCTTTTATCATGGAGGGTGGTATAAGGTATGGGAATGGGATTTACCCATAGCCCAACCTGGATGTCTGACACCAGTGAATAGTATGGGTTTGGATATTTTATTAGGGGGCTTTGAGGTTAGCGGTTAGTTACTCTCCGTGACAATGGTGGTCATTCCGAGTTGTTCGCTCTGTAATTTTCTTCGCATCGCAGCGATTTTCCGCTAACTGCGCATGCGCAATGTTCGCACTGCGACTGCGCCAAGTAAATTTGCTATGCAGTTAGGTATTTTACTCATGGCATTACGAGGTTTTTTCTTCGTTCTGGTGATCGTAATGTGATTGACAGGAAGTGGGTGTTTCTGGGCGGAAACAGGCCGTTTTATGGGAGTGTTTGAAAAAACGCTACCGTTTCTGGGAAAAACGCGGGAGTGGCTGGAGAAACGGAGGAGTGTCTGGGCGAACGCTGGGTGTGTTTGTGACGTCAAACCAGGAACGACAAGCACTGAACTGATCGCACTGGAAGAGTAAGTCTCGAGCTACTCAGAAACTGCACAGAGAAGTCTTTTCGCAATATTGCAAATCTTTCGTTCGCAATTTTGATAAGCTAAGATTCACTCCCAGTAGGCGGCGGCTTAGCATGTGCAAAGCTGCTAAAAGCAGCTTGCGAGCGAACAACTCGGAATGAGGGCCAATGTGGGCTTTGCTGCAGCTGCCTAACACAGTTATGTGCTCTGGTCACTGGCAAGAGGGGGAAGGAAGCGGCGGTTCTACACCTCTATTATTACCCTGCTTCACCACACTTTCCTATAATAAATGAGATACACTAGATGCCCTAGTGTACCCTAACGTTGCTGGAAGCTTGGACTGCTCACATGTATTACAGATTAGCCAGAGAGATACAGAATACCCTTCCTACTCCCCACACAGGTCACCTAGATAGTGCCAGTGTCTATACTTTATACTTCCTGAAGTGTAATCTGGTGACTGGTGTTCCGTGTCTCTGAACTATTATACAGCAATGTCTATGGGAATTATGCTCACTGCTCTGGATGATTCTTGCTGCTGTGTCTGTGTGCGGCTACAGTGCATGAGAGTGTTTACAGTAGAGATGTGCACCGGAAATTTTTCGGGTTTTGTGTTTTGGTTTTGGGTTCGGTTCCGCGGCCGTGTTTTGGGTTCGAATGCGTTTTGGCAAAACCTCACCGAATTTGTTTTGTCGGATTCGGGTGTTTTTTTCAAAAAACCCTAAAAAACAGCTTAAATCATAGAATTTGGGGGTCATTTTGATCCCAAAGTATTATTAACCTCAATAACCATAATTTCCACTCATTTTCAGTCTATTCTGAACACCTCACACCTCACAATATTATTTTTAGTCCTAAAATTTGCACCGAGGTCGCTGGATGACTAAGCTCAGCGACCCAAGTGGCCGACACAAACACCTGGCCCATCTAGGAGTGGCACTGCAGTGTCACGCAGGATGGCCCTTCCAAAAAACACTCCCCAAACAGCACATGACGCAAAGAAAAAAAGAGGCGCAATGAGGTAGCTGTGTGAGTAAGCTAAGCGACCCTAGTGGCCGACACAAACACCTGGCCCATCTAGGAGTGGCACTGCAGTGTCACGCAGGCTGGCCCTTCCAAAAAACACTCCCCAAACAGCACATGACGCAAAGAAAAATGAAAGAAAAAAAAGGTGCAAGATGGAATTGTCCTTGGGCCCTCCCACCCACCCTTATGTTGTATAAACAGGACATGCACACTTTAACCAACCCATCATTTCAGTGACAGGGTCTGCCACACGACTGTGACTGAAATGACGGGTTGGTTTGGACCCCCACCAAAAAAGAAGCAATTAATCTCTCCTTGCACAAACTGGCTCTACAGAGGCAAGATGTCCACCTCATCATCATCCTCCGATTCATCACCGTGTACATCCCCCTCCACACAGGTTATCAATTCGTCCCCACTGGAATCCACCATCACAGCTCCCTGTGTACTTTGTGGAGGCAATTGCTGCTGGTGAATGTCTCCATGGAGGAATTGATTATAATTCATTTTAATGAACATCATCTTCTCCACAATTTCTGGAAGTAACCTCGTACGCCGATTGCTGACAAGGTGAGCGGCGGCACTAAACACTCTTTCGGAGTACACACTTGTGGGAGGGCAACTTAGGTAGAATAAAGCCAGTTTGTGCAAGGGCCTCCAAATTGCCTCTTTTTCCTGCCAGTATACGTACGGACTGTCTGACGTGCCTACTTGGATGCGGTCACTCATATAATCCTCCACCATTCTTTCAATGGGGAGAGAATCATATGCAGTGACAGTAGACGACATGTCCGTAATCGTTGGCAGGTCCTTCAGTCCGGACCAGATGTCAGCATCAGCAGTCGCTCCAGACTGCCCTGCATCACCGCCAGCGGGTGGGCTCGGAATTCTGAGCCTTTTCCTCGCACCCCCAATTGCGGGAGAATGTGAAGGAGGAGATGTTGACAGGTCGCGTTCCGCTTGACTTGACAATTTTCTCACCAGCAGTTCTTTGAACCCCTGCAGACTTGTGTCTGCCGGAAAGAGAGATCCAAGGTAGGTTTTAAATCTAGGATCGAGCACGGTGGCCAAAATGTAGTGCTCTGATTTCAACAGATTGACCACCCGTGAATCCTTGTTAAGCGAATTAAGGGCTCCATCCACAAGTCCCACATGCCTAGCGGAATCGCTCTGTGTTAGCTTAGCTCCTCCTTCAATGTCTCCAGCTTCTTCTGCAAAAGCCTGATGAGGGGAATGACCTGACTCAGGCTGGCAGTGTCTGAACTGACTTCACGTGTGGCAAGTTCAAAAGGTTGCAGAACCTTGCACAACGTTGAAATCATTCTCCACTGCGCTTGAGACAGGTACATTCCACCTCCTATATCGTGCTCAGTTGTATAGGCTTGAAAGGCCTTTTGCTGCTGCTCCAACCTCTGAAGCATATAGAGGGTTGAATTCCACCTCGTTACCACTTCTTGCTTCAGATGATGGCAGGGCAGGTTCAGGCGTTTTTGGTGGTGCTCCAGTCTTCTGTACGTGGTGCCTGTACGCCGAAAGTGTCCCGCAATTCTTCTGGCCACCGACAGCATCTCTTGCACGCCCCTCTCGTTTTTTAAATAATTCTGCACCAACAAATTCAAGGTATGTGCAAAACATGGGACGTGCTGGAATTTGCCCATATTTAATGCACACACAATATTGCTGGCGTTGTCCGATGCCACAAATCCACAGGAGAGTCCAATTGGGGTAAGCCATTCTGCGATGATCTTCCTCAGTTGCCGTAAGAGGTTTTTAGCTGTGTGCGTATTCTGGAAAGCGGTGATACAAAGCGTAGCCTGCCTAGGAAAGAGTTGGCGTTTGCGAGATGCTGCTACTGGTGCCGCTGCTGCTGTTCTTGCGGCGGGAGTCCATACATCTACCCAGTGGGCTGTCACAGTCATATAGTCCTGAGTCTGCCCTGCTCCACTTGTCCACATGTCCGTGGTTAAGTGGACATTGGGTACAACTGCATTTTTTAGGACACTGGTGAGTCTTTTTCTGAGGTCTGTGTACATTTTCGGTATCGCCTGCCTAGAGAAATGGAACCTAGATGGTATTTGGTACCAGGGACACAGTACCTCAAACAAGTCTACAGTTGGCTCTGCAGTAATGATGGATACCGGAACCACGGTTCTCACCGCCCAGGATGCCAAGGCCCCAGTTATCCGCTTTGCAGCAGGATGACTGCTGTGATATTTCATCTTCCTCGCAAAGGACTGTTGGACAGTCAGTTGCTTGGTGGAAGTAGTAAAAGTGGTCTTACGACTTCCCCTCTGGGATGACCATCGACTCCCAGCAGCAACAACAGCAGCGCCAGCAGCAGTAGGTGTTACACGCAAGGATGCATCGGAGGAATCCCAGGCAGGAGAGGACTCGTCAGAATTGCCAGTGACATGGCCTGCAGGACTATTGGCATTCCTGGGGAAGGAGGAAATTGACACTGAGGGAGTTGGTGGGGTGGTTTGCGTGAGCTTGGTTACAAGAGGAAGGGATTTACTGGTCAGTGGACTGCTTCCGCTGTCGCCCAAAGTTTTTGAACTTGTCACTGACTTATGATGAATGCGCTGCAGGTGACGTATAAGGGAGGATGTTCTGAGGTGGTTAACATCCTTACCCCTACTTATTACAGCTTGACAAAGGCAACACACGGCTTGACAAATGTTGTCCGCATTTCTGTTGAAATACTTCCACACCGAAGAGCTGATTTTTTTGGTATTTTCACCAGGCATGTCAATGGCCATATTCCTCCCACGGACAACAGGTGTCTCCCCGGGTGCCTGACTTAAACAAACCACCTCACCATCAGAATCCTCCTGGTCAATTTCCTCCCCAGCGCCAGCAACACCCATATCCTCCTCATCCTGGTGTACTTCAACACTGACATCTTCAATCTGACTATCAGGAACTGGACTGCGGGTGCTCCTTCCAGCACTTGCAGGGGGCGTGCAAATGGTGGAAGGCGCATGCTCTTCACGTCCAGTGTTGGGAAGGTCAGGCATCGCAACCGACACAATTGGACTCTCCTTGTGGATTTGTGATTTCGAAGAACGCACAGTTCTTTGCTGTGCTTTTGCCAGCTTGAGTCTTTTCATTTTTCTAGCGAGAGGCTGAGTGCTTCCATCCTCATGTGAAGCTGAACAACTAGCCATGAACATAGGCCAGGGCCTCAGCCGTTCCTTGCCACTCCGTGTGGTAAATGGCGTATTGGCAAGTTTATGCTTCTCCTCCGACGATTTTATTTTAGATTTTTGAGTCCTTTTTTTACTGATATTTGGTGTTTTGGATTTTACATGCTTTGTACTATGACATTGGGCATCGGCCTTGGCAGACGACGTTGATGGCATTTCATCGTCTCGGCCATGACTAGTGGCAGCAGCTTCAGCACGAGGTGGAAGTCGATCTTGATCTTTCCCTATTTTTGGAACCTCAACATTTTTGTTCTCCATATTTTAATAGGCACAACTAAAAGGCACCTCAGGTAAACAATGGAGATGGATGGATACTAGTATACTTATGGATGACGAGTGACTGCCGACACAGAGGTAGCTACAGCCGTGGACTACCATACTGCGTCTGCTAGTATAGACTGGATGATAATGATATAAAAAATATATATATATCACTACTGCAGGACAGGTATATATTATATAATGACGGACCTGCTGGATACTGTCAGCAGCAGACTCATAAACTACTAGTATGAAGAAGATAGAAAAAAAAACCCACCACAGGTAGGTATACAATTATGGACGAGCACTGCCGACACAGAGGTAGCTACAGCCGTGGACTACCGTACTGCGTCTGCTAGTATAGACTGGATGATAATGATATAAAAAATATATATATATCACTACTGCAGGACAGGTATATATTATATAATGACTGACCTGCTGGACACTGTCAGCAGCAGACTCCTAAACTACTAGTATGAAGAAGATAGAAAAAAAAACCACCACAGGTAGGTATACAATTATGGACGAGCACTGCCGACACAGAGGTAGCTACAGCCGTGGACTACCGTACTGCGTCTGCTAGTATAGACTGGATGATAATAATATAAAAAATATATATATATCACTACTGCAGGACAGGTATATATTATATAATGACGGACCTGCTGGACACTATCAGCAGCAGACTCCTAAACTACTAGTATGAAGAAGATAGAAAAAAAAAAACCCACCACAGGTAGGTATACAATTATGGACGAGCACTGCCGACACAGAGGTAGCTACAGCCGTGGACTACCGTACTGCGTCTGCTAGTATAGACTGGATGATAATGATATAAAAAATATTTATATATCACTACTGCAGGACAGGTATATATTATATAATGACGGACCTGCTGGACACTGTCAGCAGCAGACTCATAAACTACTAGTATGAAGAAGATAGAAAAAAAAAACCACCACAGGTAGGTATACAATTATGGACGAGCACTGCCGACACAGAGGTAGCTACAGCCGTGGACTACCGTACTGCGTCTGCTAGTATAGACTGGATGATAATGATATAAAAAATATATATATATCACTACTGCAGGACAGGTATATATTATATAATGACTGACCTGCTGGACACTGTCAGCAGCAGACTCCTAAACTACTAGTATGAAGAAGATAGAAAAAAAAACCACCACAGGTAGGTATACAATTATGGACGAGCACTGCCGACGCAGAGGTAGCTACAGCCGTGGACTACCGTACTGCGTCTGCTAGTATAGACTGGATGATAATGATATAAAAAATATATATATATCACTACTGCAGGACAGGTATATATTATATAATGACGGACCTGCTGGACACTATCAGCAGCAGACTCCTAAACTACTAGTATGAAGAAGATAGAAAAAAAAAAACCCACCACAGGTAGGTATACAATTATGGACGAGCACTGCCGACACAGAGGTAGCTACAGCCGTGGACTACCGTACTGCGTCTGCTAGTATAGACTGGATGATAATGATATAAAAAATATATATATATCACTACTGCAGGACAGGTATATATTATATAATGACGGACCTGCTGGACACTGTCAGCAGCAGACTCCTAAACTACTAGTATGAAGAAGATAGAAAAAAAAAACCACCACAGGTAGGTATACAATTATGGACGAGCACTGCCGACACAGAGGTAGCTACAGCCGTGGACTACCGTACTGCGTCTGCTAGTATAGACTGGATGATAATGATATAAAAAATATATATATATCACTACTGCAGGACAGGTATATATTATATAATGACGGACCTGCTGAACACTGTCAGCAGCAGACTCCTAAACTACTAGTATGAAGAAGATAGAAAAAAAAAAACCACCACAGGTAGGTATACAATTATGGACGAGCACTGCCGACACAGAGGTAGCTACAGCCGTGGACTACCGTACTGCGTCTGCTAGTATAGACTGGATGATAATGATATAAAAAATATATATATATCACTACTGCAGGTATATATTATAATATAATGAATGACGGACCTGCTGGACACTGTCTGTCAGCAGAATGCGTTTATAGAATAAAAAAAAAAAAAACACCACACGAGTGTTTAACTTTTTCAGGCAGACAATATACTGGTGGTCACTGGTCAGTCACACTGTCAGCAAAAGTGTGCACTGTTATGTACTCCTGCTATAACTGCTCCCCAGTCTCCCCCACAATTAAGCTGTGTGAGCAGTGAGCACTCAGCACAGTCAGATATACATAGATGATATTATCATGCAGCACACTGAGGCTGAGCACAGATATGGTATGTGACTGTGTATCGTTTTTTTTTCAGGCAGAGAACGGATTTTAAATAATAAATAAAACTGGTGGTCACTAGTATAACTATCAGCAAAACTCTGCACTCTCTGAGTACTCCTAATGCTCCCCAAAATTACTAAAATTAAATTACTAGTAAATCAAGTGTCTCACTCTCTATCTAAACGGAGAGGACGCCAGCCACGTCCTCTCCCTATCAATCTCAATGCACGTGTGAAAATGGCGGCGACGCGCGGCTCCTTATATAGAATCCGAGTCTCGCGATAGAATACGAGCCTCGCAAGAATCCGACAGCGGGATGATGACGTTCGGGCGCGCTCGGGTTAGCCGAGCAAGGCGGGAAGATCCGAGTCTGCCTCAAACCCGTGTAAAAAGGCTGAAGTTCGGGGGGGTTCGGATTCCGAGGAACCGAACCCGCTCATCTCTAGTTTACAGACCTCAGCAATCCTCCACCAATAAACTGCCTATTGCTCCTTGTACACTCCCCCTGACTCTGTGTGGGTGTGGTCAGTGGTGTGTGGGTGTGGCCAGTGCCATGTGGGTATGGTCAGTGCCGTGCGGGTGTGGTCAGTGCCGTGTGGGTGTGGTCAGTGCTGTGTGGGTGTGTACACCCCTACACTATCAGACGCATTGTATCACAAAATAAATAAAAAAAGAAATATTGCAAAATTTTATGAGAAAACTAGAAATCCAATTGTAAGACTTATGATTTATGGCCGACCGTGTGGACAGCTAGGTGGCTTGTTTTCATCATGCTGTCATGATGATGGGCCTAATTTTATGTGGAGACCTGGAGCTGGAGCTCCATTCGCCCCATTGTTTGTCTGGCCCTGGGCACTGTCCTGGCTTTTGGTGGCTATTAGGGCTCTTGCTTTCAAACATCAGCAGATATGGTTTCCAGCCTGATGAGTGGCAGCTGATGGTGATTGACAGCTGGCTGGGAAGAGGCCCGTTCTGTCTGCAGGTGCTGGTGGAGAGGGGTACAGTAAGAAGGGAGGACAGCTATAGTGACTGACATCATACCCTCCAACATTTTACACATAAAAACAGGTACAAATTAGGAAAAGGGGTGTGGCCACAGGTAAAGGTGCGCGGCCACTCCCCTTTTCCTATACTTTTAATGGAAGTTTGGAGAGCCAAAAATCGGTACAGACCATAAAAAAAGGTACAGTTGGAGGATATGTGACATCCGGCTGTGTAGAGGGCCCGGACTGTGGGGGAGATGTACTAAGCCTTGGAGAGTGATAAAGTGGATAGAGATAAAGTGCCAGCCAATCAGCTTTTAACTGACATGTTACCGGCTGTGTTGGAAAAATGACAGTTAGGAGCTGACTGGTCGGTAGTTTCTCTCCACCTTATCACTCTGCAAGGCTTAGTACATCTGTCCCTTTATGCGGTAACCAGCGGCTGGTGTGAGTTGCGGGGGCGTGTCAGTTTGGGTTGGCAGGCAATATGGGCTGTCCGTTAGGCGAGCAGCGGGCAGAGCTCAGGTATCAGCGGCTGTCACTGCTGCTCCGCTCTCTGGGTAACCAGAGATCCTGCGCTCACAGACACAGCTTCTTTTTCCCCCGGATACTCAGATTCTCCCGGCCAATGTACCCAGTTCTCAGCACCGCTCTCTGGAAACCTCAACGCCTGTCACCAAGAAACTTCAAGACTTGTGCACGTCACCCTTGCCATCCGCCCTGCATGCATTAACAGGGCACCAGCATAAGCGCGAGGGCCACTGGAAAGTTCTCCATCCCCCAATGTTCAGGTGACCATTAGTGTCCACTCAATATTTCCCAGAGTCCTTTAGTCCATCACTTTTCCCTACTATATAAATACTTTAAATTAAACTATTATTACATTAGTTACTAAATTGTAATGATTAATAATAAATTCATATTTTATTTTTTCAAATCTATATAATCCTAAACAATTTATTGCAAAACAGCAAAAATATTTTGATATGAAACATAAAAGGGTCACAGTTATAACAGACTCTCCTGCCCTGGTGGTGCTGCTGCACAATGCCTAGAAGCATGATGTCATAGTAACTAAGCTTCATGGGTCCTAGAACCACTCTCAGCTACTGGCAGGCACTGTGGCGTAGTGTTTGCGTCAGTGTCTGGGAAGCCGACATTGTGGGTTCGAGAACCCACCTCGACCACTTCGCCCGGAATGCTACCCGGGAGTGTGATAAGACCTGGCACGTCTACCCGGGACTGTGGTAAGCATTAGCATGCCTCAGGCCGGGAAGAGTGGTAAGTCCTAGCACACCTCTGACAGGGTGGCCTCTGAGTTGAGTCGCAGGGCGTGGATCTCGAACCTGGATCCCAGATAAAAAAAATTTCCTGACATAAAAAAAAACCTGGACCTTGGAGGGCAGAGCTTATACAAAAGGGGCAACAAAATATTAAAACATGAAATGCTAATAACTAAAAATATTTTTATTGCTCCTGCTCAAGTTATGACCCTTTGTGGAGTGATGAAGTGAATTCGCCCACTCACCTATCTGCACTAATTAGGAGTATTGCTCTTTTCCAGGTTATAGAAATTGTTTATCATGGACTTTTGTTTGTTAAATTAATGTTAAATTAGTCCACTTGATAGTCAATTGACTATAAGATCATTCGGGTATAAAGCAATAAATATATTAATTAAAATAAATCTGAGAAAATGAAAATTTAATTTTAAAACCCTAGTGGGGTTCGAACCTGTGACCAAAGGTGAAGTATTACAGCGCATTAATCCACATAACATATAGCAGCGCCCCATAACATTATGGGGCGCTGCTAAAATCTGGAGACCAATAAAACTATATAAAACCCTACGGTCACTTTTCGACTGCCAAAAGGACAGCAGCTGGCATACTGATTTATACATGGGCTCAGTGGGCACTAATGTGAAACAATTATTTTTTACAATAGATACACTGTCAAAGCCACCGAAGTTACTTAATAATAGTATTAATAATAATATTCATATAGCACTTTTCTCCCAACTGGGTACAAGTGCTCAAGTATTGCATATACTGTACTAATTCCTGTTCAGATTTGTATTTAAAAGTGAGATCTGTCGTATTGATCTCTCCCAAGATGCACAATAACATATCATCATGGGTTTCAATAAAGTAATATATTTTCTATTGACTGCATATGAATACAGTGACCATATATATTCTATAGCTGGGGATATAGGCGGTCATTCCAGAGCCGGCCCTAACCAATATGATGCCCTAGGCAAGATTTTGGCTGGTGCCCCCTAGCACCACCGCTGGTTCTGCCTCTGACCTTGCACCTCTTTCCCAGCACCATCACCTCTCACCCATAGCAGTCCTTGTACCCCCCTATATTTTAAATAAGAACAGTTCGCACATTTGACGCACAGCCCAAAAAAGGGCATCTTCTTGCTGGGAAGGGGCATGGCCAAACAATAGTAACCCCAATTCCAATTACGCCACACAGTACTGCAACTTTATTCACATTTTATCTTGCGATAGTGTCCATAATTCATATTACATCCCACAGTAGTATCACTTTACCTTATAAACGTTACTCCTCACAGTAGAGCCCCTTATTCACATTACATCACACTGAATTGCTCCTTATTCACATTACACCACACCTTATTGCTCTTTATTCACATTAGACGACACAGTAGTGCCCTTTCTATATGCAACGCCACATAGTAGAGAACCTTATACACATAATGCCACACATTAGTAATGCATTTATACACAATTCCACACAGTAATGCCCCTTACACATATGAGACACATTAATGTCCTTATTAACATCATGCACCTTACACATTATGACAACCTTTATTAATGCCCTTTTACACATAATGTCCCTTACACATATGCCACACATTATTAATGCCCTTATACATATAATGACACACATAGTGCCCCCTTCACATTTGCTGCACATTATTAGTGCCCCTATACACATAATGACACACATACAGTAGTACCCTGTTACACATATGCCGCACATTATTAATGCCCTTATACACATAATGACACACATAGTGGCCCTTTACACATATGTTGCACATTATTAATGCATTTTTTACATGACACACGTAATGCTCCTTACACATATTCTGAACACTACTGCACAACCAACCCACTCACATGCACACAGCACTTACACTAACACTGTGACCTCTGCCTCTGCTTGGATACAGATGTGTCCTCACAAATCTTGCATCAATGCTAACGTCGGGCACCTTTTTTTAATGAAAATGCATCTTATTTGCATTGCTATGTGGCTAGGATGCACAAGCAGCTTCTGCTGATTAAACTGATATGCAGCATGCCAATATACTGTGTGAGACTGTAGCTGTATCTGCATATGAAATGCTACATACAGAATATAGGCATGCCGCATATCATTTTAATCAGCAGAAGCTGATGATGCCCCTAGGCATATCAAATGCCCTAGGCAATTGCCTAGTTTGCCTATGCCTATGGCCGGCTCTGGGTCATTCAGATCTGGTCGCTGCTGTGCGTTTTTACACAGCGGGAGATCAGGTCATAACAGCGCATGCATATGCACCGCAACGCGCACATGCTTCGGACAACAACGGGCATCGCCGGTCAGCGACGGGATGGTGCGAAAAATCAATTCGCACGGGCGTTCACAAGGTGATTGACAGGAGGAAGCCATTTGTGGGTGGTAACGGACGGTTTACTGGGAGTGTTCAGGAAAACGCAGGTGTGCTCAAGCGTTTTCATGGAGGGTGTTTGACGTCAGTGTCGGCCCCGATCAGTCTGATTAAATCGCACTGGAGGAGTAAGTCCTGGGCTGCGCAGAGACTGCACACACTGGATTTTAGCAGCTCGGCGTACACATAGCATCGCACACTTGCACGGCGAAAATACACTCCCCTTGTAGGCGGCGACTGTCTGAACGCAAAAAAACGCAAAAAACGCAGCCCAGTGATCAGATCTGAATGACCCCCACTGCACTAGAACAGTGCCTAATAACATTGGGGGTCATTCCGAGTTGTTCGCTCGTTATTTTTTCCGCAATGGAGCGATTAGTCGCTAATGCGCATGCGCAATGTCCGCAGTGCGACTGCGCCAAGTAAATTTGCTATGCAGTTAGGTATTTTACTCACGGCATTACGAGGTTTTTTCTTCGTTCTGGTGATCGTAATGTGATTGATAGGAAGTGGGTGTTTCTGGGCGGAAACTGGCCGTTTTATGGGTGTGTGTGAAAAAACGCTACCGTTTCTGGGAAAAACGCGGGAGTGGCTGGAGAAACGGAGGAGTGTCTGGGCGAACGCTGGGAGTGTTTGTGACGTCAAACCAGGAACGACAAGCACTGAACTGATCGCACTGGAAGAGTAAGTCTCGAGCTACTCAGAAACTGCACAGAGAAGTCTTTTCGCAATATTGCGAATCTTTCGTTCGCAATTTTGATAAGCTAAGATTCACTCCCAGTAGGCGGCGGCTTAGCGTGTGCAAAGCTGCTAAAAGCAGCTTGCGAGCGAACAACTCGGAATGAGGGCCATTAAGCAGTAAATATAATCATTTTCAGAATACTGGTCAGAAGACCGATGCCCGGATCCTGACAATGCTCGCTATACCGATACCGGGATTCCGTCATGGCTCGCAATACCGATCCCGACTGTCGGCATCCCGATTGTAAGTATGCCGGGGAGGGTTAGGCTGCAGGGAAAAGGGATAGGGTTAGGCGCTTAAGGGTATAGGGTTAGGGTGAGGCTGCGAGGGGGAGGGTTAGGCTGCAGGTAGGGAGGCATAGGCGTATCTATGATGGGTGAAGTGTGTACGATGCACACATGCCCCTGGGTCCAGGAGGGCCCCCACCGCACACTGCATCCATTTATTATACTTACCACTCCGGAGTCCCGCGGCGGTGGCCCTCCAGTGCGGGCATAAATCAAGCAGAAAATGGCTGACGCGGCTATTTCCGTGTGATTTGCGCATACACACTAGAGATGTCCCTGGGAACAAGGCGTGGGCACCATGTTCCCGGAGACCTGCGTATGCACAGTAGACTACTAGCTCTACTTGCTGCCAGAAAGGAGGCGTCCTGCGACGAAGGCTGCATGCGGGTCCCCTCCTCTCTTACGCCCCTGTAGGGTGTTTAGTTTTATTGGAGTAGGGGGGAGGGTTAGCATATGTACCTAAAAGGTGTTGTCTGTTTTCATAATAGTTAAACTTTTTTATGTATTTGTTTATCGATAAATGGGATGGAAATGCATTGTATGGAAATGCATCATAGTACTTACTGTACTTTAAATAATCTACAATATCATTTTAATTTAGGTCTAAGGGAACTTAAACATAAGGCTGTCCTTATTCTAAACAGAAACACAAGTGTCCATAACATTTTTTAAGCTTATTTAAAAAAAAAAACAAATAGTGAATTATTTTGGACTTTTTGATACATAATAACATTTTCACACAGATTTTGCTCTCTATATTTGTATAGTGTTGTAGCTTGTGCGAGACGCCATTTAGCACACGCTGCTGATACTGTATCTGTTCACACTAAATTTATGAGATCCAGTTTGGCAGTTTCAGGGACACCCGAGGTATGCTTAGCTCATCTTTGTTATTTCTGTAATGTCTAAAATGAAAAATGCTACAATAAACCGGGGTGTTTGTGTCTAAGAAGAAGATGAAAAAATATCAGCGCTGGCATTTGTCCTTGTAAACAGTTACATCAAGTAAGTCATTTAGTTCTGTGCCCCAATTAATGTGATAGATCCTCGGACTGCTTTGCTATTACATTTTGTAATGCTAAAAAATATACACGCACTAATTTACTAAGGGGGTCACTCTGACCTGTTCGCACGCAGCGGTTCTTCACTGCTGTGCGAACGGGTCAGAACTGCGCATGCACGGCGGCCGCAATGCGACGCACGTCGCTGCCCGGCAACGGCTGTCGCCAGGCAGCGCCCAGAACAAAGAAGAAAGTGAGCGCTAGCGCGATCGCAAGAAGATTGACAGCAGGGAGGCATTCCGGGGCATCTACTAACCATTTTCCGGACGTGAAAATCCGAACGCAGGCGTGTCCAGGCGTTTGGAGGGTGGATGTCTGACGTCAATCCCGGGACCTTCGTCGCTGGATCCGTCGCAAAGGGTAAGTAAGTCTGACCCTGGACTTGTTTTGCAGGAAGCTTTTTTAGCATAGCAGGGCTGCACAAGTGATCGCACACCTGCTATGCTAAAATACACTTCCCCATAGGCGGCGTCAGGTTGATCACACGAGCAGCAAAAAGTTGCTATGTGCGATCAACTCGGAATGAGGGCCCAAGATGGGAGTTCTATTTAAGATGAGATGTTGCCCATAGCACCCAATCTGATTCCAGGTATTATCTTTTAGAAGGTGCTAGATAAATGAGAAGTAGAATCTGATTGGTTGCTATGGGCAACATCCCATTTTAAATAAAACTCCCATTTTAGTAAATTTACCCCTTAATATAATGATATTTTTTCTCAACTATTCTATCAACTATTTTTTATTACATCAATAATGTAGCTCAAGGACCAGTGTACTCAAAATTATCATTTTCATACATGAAACATAAAAGGTTTAGTCTTCATCATTACTGACCTTAATAAGATCTAATGCATATAAGCAAAGGTGTCAGAAGGCGGGTGCGGGGAGTGTGGCCCGCACACGTGTGTCCCCCTCGGAAGGGGTGACACCAAAGTGCCAGCTCTTCTGTAGTGACTGGAGCCGAGTGCTGCAGTGAGATAATCTCCTGCAGCACTCGGCTCCTGTCACAGATAAGAGCCAGCACTGCACGTTGCCCAGTCTCCAGGGGCAGCCAGCATCTTCGGGGAAGCTGGACATGTCCCCACAGCGAAGGAGAAAAGACCTGCGAGGCCATGCCCCTTTTAAATTAGGCCACACCCCCTTTTCAGATGCCCCGCGGCTCCGGCAGCCTGAGGGATGGGGGGGGGTAATAGTACAGAGTGCGCTCCGGGTGTCAGCACACCTGGTGACGCCTCTGCATATAAGATCAAATATTTAGGGTGGGTACATATTAGAGCGACAACCAATCGTCCCTTCAGCCCAGACCAGTGGAGACTTGGCCATACACACTAGCTGACGTAATGAATGACAGAACAAAATCTTATTTTGCCCTTTATTATGCTGCACAATGCTGTATGCAATATCTTGAAATACTGGCGCCGGAATCCTGACACCCGTCAGAACACAGACGCTTAAATCCCAACCAGGTCAGTTTCCTGATGCCGGAATATGACAGCCGGAATACCAAAGGAAAGTATAGCTGTGAGGGACACAGCTTGGCTGTGGGGGTGAGGGGGTGGGGGTTATAGGTTTAGTCTGGGGGTGGTAGCTGTGGGGAGGAGGGGTTAGGGTTAAGCACCACCGGGTCGGGGGAGGGTGGTAGGTTTATGCACTAAGGGAGGAGGGTTAGGGTTAGGCTGTGGAAAGGGTGGGTAATTAGGGTTAGGTAATAAGGAGGGAGGTTAGGGTTAGGCACTAAGGAGGAATGTTTAGGTGTTGGGGGGTAGGGTGGGAGGTAGAATACTTACCTATACTTACATCACCCCTGCCGGGATCGTGACCATCAAGATACCGGCGTCATTATTGTGATCACATACCGATCCCATATTTATTGCTGTTACGTCATTATATTAAAAAAATCACTATTTGGAGCTCTGACGTTTGTATTTAATTGAACTTAAATAGTTCTTCTACTGTATATTGGGTTTGTAAATATATTTTACATAGTAAATGCAACTTACTAAGTGAAGGTGTTACCCAAAGTAACTAAACAGCTTCTGGTTATCATTTTATAGTATGTACCAGATAAATGATACAGTAGCTACGATCCAATTAGTTGCTATAGGTAACACCTCTACTTGTTTACTTTTCTTTAGTACATTTTAAAAATCTACTTGGGGTATATTTACTAAAGTGTGGGTTTACAAACGTGGAGATGTTGCCCATACCAACAAATCAAATTTTGGCTGTTATCTTAGAAGGTACTAGATAAATGTTGAATCTGATTGGTTGCGATGGGCAACAGTTCCACAATTGAAAAACCACACTTTAGTAAATATACTTCTTAGTGTTTATTGATCACATGGCCTGACACAGAAAGACTTTCTTTTGTATAGGATATTTTGTCAACGTTTTAAAAAGTATGAAACACTGGGGCAGATGTATTAACCTGGAGAAGGCTTAAGGAAGTGATAAACCAGTGATATGTGCAAGGTGATAAACACACCAGCCAATCAGCTCCCATATGTAAATTAACAGTTAGGAGCTGATTGGCTGGTGCATTATCACCTTGCACTTAACACTGCTTTATCACTGGTTTATCACTTCCTTATGCCTTCTCCAGGTTAATACATCTACCCCTATATTTTCTACTAAAAAAATTATGCCAGGATCAGGTGGCACCTAATGACATGATATACCTGACCCCGCCCCCAACAAGAGCTGCTGCATTGCATGTTTCCTCTGGAGGTAAGTGTAAGCGTGAAATATATAACTTGACATGGCATCGATTCCACAAGTGCATGGAAGACCTCTGGAGAGATGTTAGCCCATGCCATCTGGATAGCTTCCCACAACTCCCTGATATTTGTACGTGCAGGCTCTTTAGTGCAAATTGACCTCTCCACCAAGTCCCATATATTCTCAATTAGGTTCATGTCACACCATTCGTCTGATCTGTCCTTGAACCAATTCTGGACAACTTGAGGCCGATGACAGTGCATTATCCTGCTGGAACATTCCATCGTTGTGGGGGTACATGAAGTTCATGAAGGACTGCAAATGGTCACCAAGCACTGCAATGTAGCAGTTACCAGTCAATGCCGTGTTCAGGTAGACCAGCGGGCCCATCTCCCATACCATTATTGAATCACCCCCAGCCTAAATGGTGCCTTGTTGACAACTGGGGTCCAGGGCCTCATAGGGTCTGCGCAACACCCGAACCCTACCATCAACCTGAAACAACTGAAACCTTGACATTTCGGACCACAGAACACATTGCCAGTGCCACTCTTCCAGGTTCTAATTAGTGACATCAGAATCCCAGTTGAAGTACTGTTTCCAGCGTCATAGTATTAACAGGGGCGCTTGGGTTGGTCTTCTACGCCCATATTCCATGGAAGCTAAAGGCTGCTGCAATGACCTGCTGGATATGTGTCTAGTAGCTCCTGCATTGAATGTGGATGTGATTTGAGCCAGTGTTACTGTACTTGTCTGTTACCATGGACAATTCTAGCCAGTTGCCACTGGTCACAATCATTGAGCACCTGTGGTCAGCCACTGTGCTGTTTATGGTGGGTGGTAATGACTTTCATGAAGTATCCCCATTATACATTTAACACTGTAGATCAAGGAAAGTTGAATGTCTGCAAAACTTTGGAAATGGAAAGTGTCATCCGTCGGGCATCCACTATCATACCCCGTTCCAACTCCAATAATTCACAAGACCTTGCCATGAGCAGTTTAGCTCAAACTGACTCATGAGATGTCAGATTACAACTGATGCAGGTTTTGTCATTTCCAAGACATCACAGTACAGAGGCCCCACCTACCATTTCCTTTACATACTGCTATCCCCTGACTATTGGCACTTCAGTGTGTGCGTGTGTGTATATATATTATTATTATGTCTCATCCTACACTTTCAATGGGGGTAATTTTGCACGGTTCTGTGGTGCATTAGCGTACTGTAGAAGCACATAAGCACATTACTGAGCACACTTTGTCCAAGTGCCATCTATAATACTGCATCCCAACTCCAATCTGTCCTGGTCTCCGCAGCTAGGTTTATCTTCCTCTCCTGACGCACCACATCTGCCACTCCCCTTCGACAAAATCTACACTGGCTCCCATTCCCCTACAGAATCCTCTTCAAACTCCTCACCCTCACATACAAGGCCATCTCTAATTCCACTGCTCCCTACATCTCCAACCTCCTCTCCCTTCATACTCCCTCCTGCCCCCTACGGTCGACCAATGACCGTCGCCTCTCCACCGCCCTGGTCACTGCTTCCCATACTTGTGTTCAAGACTATGCCCGTGCTGCACCCCTTCAGTGGAACACACTCCCCTGCTCCATTAGACTCTCCCCGACCTTGCAAAGCTTCAAATGGGCACTAAAAACCACCAATTCATCAAAGCATACCCTCCCGATGCAAAACCCAGTCCTGAGGCCGCGCCTCCACCCTCATGCCGTGAACATCTCAGCTTTGCTTGCATACTGCCATCAGGCTACCTCCCGCTTGCTTGCACCTCTTGTCATCTGTCTGTCGCCCCTCCCCACTAGATTGTTAGCTCTTCAGAGCAGGGCCCTCGTCTCAACACATTTCACTTGCAGCTCTCCCATACTCAACGACCATCCTTACCCTGCTAGTAAAGGCTCATCTCCATCTATGGCCATTAGCCCCTAGTAATACAATGATCACTCCCTCAATACTTACATCTTAGCTGTATTATGTCTTGAGAATGTGTGGTGCTCTGTTAATTGTACTCTATTTCTGTTATTTCTTTACAGACTGTCCCGCTGGGACAGTTGGGTGGTATGATGCTGACAGCTCAGATGACACCTCACTCGTGCATAATTTGTCATGAAGACAGCTATAGCTAGAATATTTTGGGTGTGATACAATTTTCCCAACAATGAGAATGCTGAATGGGGATGGGGTAATTATTTTGTAATTATTTGTACCCTCCCCTGTCCCCTACTCTAAGCCACCTGGGGTGGCTGCTAGAACTAAGAATCGTGGGGTGGTGGTTAGGGCTAAGACACAAGGGGTGGCGGCTAGGGCTAAGACTTGGGGAGTGGCGGCTAGGGCAAACACCCCTCAAGTGCCTAAGCCTAACCCACCCCCCGGGCCCTAAGCCACCCCGATACTTACTTCATGATGTTGTCATTCAGTGTTCCGGTGGTGGGATTGCAAGTGGTGTCGGGATTTCTGCGTCAGTCACATGACTACCGGTATCCCAAATAATTTAGTTAAAGCACAGAGAATAGAAAAATAAGTTTGGTTCGAAAGTCATTGGATGTTTGACCATGAAATGATATTTACATGCAATAATAATTTAGTCTTGGCCTTTGTTGATGGTTGCTGGTGGTTACAAGATGATGATGATGATGATGATGATGATGATGTAAATGGACAGTACTTTGCAGTACATATGGGATAAAAACAAAAATATATAATACAAAAAATATTCTAATGCCATTTATTTTATACATCTATTTTATTTGTGAATTATAAGTACTGTATGTAACATCATGGTATCATGAATGAGTGTTAAAAGACAATTCATATATAGTCAGAAACTGTAACTGGGGCTGTGGCATATACTTTAAGACAAATATAGCAACAAGCATTGAACAACTTCAAAATATATTTTTTTCTCTTTTTATATCCATAACATTTGTACTCTGTTGACTTACATGCTAACCTCCGTGTGCGTTATTATATTTATCCGAATGACACTTCAGATAGCATTACTTTACCTAGTTATAGAGCTAGCTTATTACGAACATTCTGGCTGTCACCTAGATTCTATCCTAGCAGCATCCTGAAAGTGACAGCGAGTAGCGAGAAGACTGTTACAAGAGCACTGATAATATGCATCAAGCTCATTTTCCTGTTGTGCGGCTCTCAGCAGCCTAAACAGTTCTACCTAGATTTATCCGTTCAAATGACATATGACTCATAACAAAGATGCCTGACGCTCTGCACCTTGGGGTATTCTGAAGTGCAGTGTGCAACCCCTACATATACTCTTCATTGTGTGCAGACACACAGAAAGAAAGTGACTTGTCTAAGGTAACAAATAGCAGACATGGATATTGAACCAGCCTTTCCAGCTTCAGACTTACAGTCTGTACTGTGCTCCCTTTTCTTCCAGTCAATAGAACTGACACATACAGTATTACTGCAGTAACTTAATCACTTCAAAGTCAGAAAGTTCAGCTGGTTACAACTTAACTTCCCAAACAGAAAAGAAACAGAGAATGAAATCATTCCTTCAACCTCAGCTGTGATAAAAATGCAAACAATTGTTAAATGATTACATGAAGTGCACTGTTGTAAATGTTATGCTGTAGCTGTGGATGCTGGGTGTGGTATGGATGGTAGACAGTAACTAGGTCGACAATGTCTAGGTTGGCCACTATTGGTCGACAGTAACTAGGTCGACAGGGTCTCTAGGTCGACAGAGTCTCTAGGTCGACATTATTTTTTTATGTTTTTTTGTGTCGTTTTCTTCGTAGAGTGACCGGGAACCCCAATTAGTGCACCGTGTTTGCTCGCCATGCCTCAGGCAAGGTGCCTCGATCCACTACCGCTGCACTCGGCACAGGTTACCGTTCCCAATTGTAATCCACATGGATCGTTAAGTATGAAAAGGTACAAAAAAAGAAAAGAATCGTGAAAAACGCATGTCGACCTTTTGACCTGTCGACCTAGAACATGTCGACTTAGAGACCCTGTCGACCTAGAAACCCGGTCGACCTAGTTACTGTCAAGCAATAGTGGTCGACCTACATAGTGTCGACCTACTTACTGTCGACCTAGAGACCGGATCCCGTGGTTGCTGCGGTAACTGTGGCAATGGAGTGCAGAGGCTTGGGGGTATCCCTGTGTCCCTAATATTTTACATTAGCTTAGTGCTTTGCTAACATATTAAAAAAAACTCAAATATACAAGCAAAATACAATCTGTTACTGAAGAGCACACTGTACTGTAGCTTCTCTCTATTACTGTTAGCCTGTTACTTTATAATGCTACAGGGCTTCCTAGAACCCATACTAAGTAAAAGTTTACAGTTGCAACCATTCTTCCACTCTTAGGGGGCATATCCAACTGCGAGCGCACTTTTAAAGAAAAACCAGAGGCCCTTTTCTGACAGCTGCAAAGGTTTTTCTGAATCAATTTGCCAGTCAGAGAATCAGTTACAGTTCAATAGATCTACAGTAAGAAGGTCTACAATCAATAGGTCGACAGGGACAAAAGGTCGACATGGTCCTTAGGTCGACCTATGAAAGGACGACACTGGAAAAGGTTGACAGGTATAAAAGGTCAACACATGAAAAACTGACGTGGAAAATGGTTGACAGAGAATAGGTCGACATAACATTTTTGCATATTTTTTGGTGTCGTTTTCACCATTTCAGCATGTGGCCCCCCCAATTTGTGCACTGTGTCCCCTCGCCATGCTTTGGTAAGGTTACTATTCCCAGTCATGGATGGTAAAGTATGAAAAAGTGGGAAAATTTTTTTAATTTTGTATAAAAAGTAATGTCAACAATATGTGTGTCGACCATTGGCATGTCGACCATGTGAACTTGTCGAACTTTTCTACCTGTGTCCATAAGCATTGCCATACTTACATAGGTTGACATATTGACCATGTCGGGCATTTGGCCACGTCAACATAATGCATGTCGACCATTTGTTGTCGACCTATTGACTGTCTAACTTGACACTGTAGATCTATAGACCGCATACCCGGAAAATCAGTTGCTGAAATTTCTATATTGCCATGGATATTTTCTTGCAGCTCAAGAACAGGTCTAAAAAAATGGAAAAATCCTTATTTTAAGTTAAAAATGTCAGGGACCCCTTAAGAACTCCTTGGGCCCCCCACCCAACAACTAATTAGGAAATTCGAAGTTTCCAATTAGCTTAATTAGTCCAATAATTACATGTCATTATTGCTTGTTAAAAAAAAGAAATGGCCTGAAATTACCACAAAATAATCTTTTTAATTAACATATGCACCCCAAATTGATTTGCAGTATTTAAATAAAAAAATTATGCTTTTTTTATCATGTTTTTCAAATTTTTTGTGGGTACACGCTGTTCCCCATATTTTTATTTCCCACAGGTTCCAGCTGGAATTAAAAAAAAAAGGGCAACCATTATTTTTTTTAATTGAATAACACGGATATTAGGAGTGTGCATAAATAAATAATTGGAAGTGTAGTCCACTGTAATTTTAACCTAAAAATTTTTAATATGTCCCTTAGATGAAGTTATTATATATATGAGGTATGTTTACCCATTGGGACCGCAGTCTTTGCTTCCTGGAACTAGTCACCACAATAATTGGCTAGATAAGGTCATTTGCACTGAGCCGCATACACACGGTGCGATATAACTACCGTTATATGGACACTATAGTCCATATCGGTAGAAAACAGTTCATATCGCACCATGTGTATACACCTTGTGATGCCGATGCACGGTCCCACTGGGTCGGTATCGCAAAAAAAAAAAACTGTACAAGCAGGTAAATTTTGACTATAAAGTGTACAATCTAGTTTCTAGTATAGTCAACATTGTAAATATTCAAAATTGAACATAGCCAAAATTGCACAGTGTGTACAGTGAATATCAGTGGTTCTTGACTCCGGGGAGTTCAAGGGATATTGCAAAGTCAAAATCAGCCTTTAGACAGAATCGCACCGTGTGCAGGCCCCTTTAGGGTAACTTTGTTGCAGCAGGATGAAGACAACAATGTATGGAGAGCGGGGTGCTACTATTTCCAACTCAAATGCAGGTGCCACGAAGCAGCACCCTCCAGGCCCTGCACTACTACAGGTTGAGTATCCCTTATCCAAAATGCTTGGGACCAGAGGTATTTTGGATATCGGATTTTTCCGTATTTTGGAATAATTGCATTTCATAATGCGATATCATGGTGATGGGACCTAAATCTAAGCACAGAATGCTTTTATGTTACATATACACCTTATACACACAGCCTGAAGGTAGTTTTAGCCAATATTTTTTATAACTTTGTGCATTAAACAAAGTGTGTCTACATTCACACAATTCATTTATGTTTCATATACACCTTATACACACAGCCTGAAGGTCATTTAATACAATATTTTTAATAACTTTGTGTATTAAACAAAGTTTGTGCACATAGAGCCATCAAAAAACAAAGGTTTCATTATATCAGTCTCACTCAAAAAAGTCCGTATTTCGGAATATTTGGATATGGGATACTCAACCTGTACTACTACAGGTTGAGTATCCCATATCCAAAATGCTTGGGACCAAAAGTATTTTGGATATTGGATTTTTCCGTATTTTGGAATAATTGCATACCACAATGAGAAAACATGGCGGTGGGACCCAAGTCTAAGCGCAGAATGCATTTATGTTTCATAAACCCCTTATACACACAGCCTGAAGGTAATTTTAGCCAATATTTTTAATAATTTTGTGCATTAAACAAAGTTTGTGTACATACACACAATTCATTTATGTTTCATATACACCTTATACACACAGCCTGAAGGTCATTAAATACAATAGTTTTTATAACTTTGTGTATTAAACAAAGTTTGTGTACATTGAGCCATCAAAAAACAAAGGTTTCACTATCTCACTCTCACTCAAAAAATTCCGTATTTCGGAATATTCCATATTTCGGAATATTTGGATAGGGGATACTCAACCTGTACTACCAACTCTTATTTACAGCCCTGTGACTTACAATTCTAATACTCTCAGCTACGAAGTGATTCACACTATTGTTCCTCAAAGTTGTATAGTCAGGGCCAACAGTAGTTGTGGCTAACATCTGCCAGTGACAGCTTATGAATGATCGTTTTATTAAGTTTCAGTCCAGAATTTCTCAGCGACTACAAAATATCCCATTAGCATTGGCGTTTCTATAATGGATGCAATGTGTGCAGTACACACTGGCCCTGGGATCAGGGGGCCCCACACCGCACACACTGCACCCACTTTTTTATATACTTACCTTTCCAGAGTCCCGCATTGGAGCTGCAGTCATGGTAAAAGATAACACCTGGTCCTCATCCTTACATCCTTGGCACATGATATACATAGATATATATTCATTATTATTATTATTATTACCTGGGCATGATTATCTATGGGATTGCTGTTCTTCAGCTGAGGCATTGGGAATAAAAGATGAAGGCGAAGTTGCCTCTGTTCACATATCAGAACTGGATATGAGTTTGATGACGGTGAAATAACTGTGGTCAAGCCACACTTCCTGGATGCAAAGTGGAGAAATAACAGGACACGTAGAATAAACAGTCTCATTTGGGCTAAACTTGAAACACTCTGAAAATAGAACAGGCCCTCGTTTCAGCACATTGAAATGTAACACTCATTAGAATGTGTATAAGCATCAGAGATTGCCGTAGGGAACAATGTTCCCTGTGGCTCCTCTATTTTGCCTCCAGTTTAAGTGCAGTTTATCCAAGGTTAATATCCTTCAGTCAAATGCTTATCCAGTTTTACTGATCCCCTAACACCAAAAACCTTTCGTAACTTCTGTATCTCTGTGGTGACTCTACAGCGTTTTTGCAACCTCTTTCTAATTCTCATCTTCTGTTTACTCTTAGTAGGTCCAGAAACACTTTCAGATACGATAATTTTTTTTTTCCTTTTAAATTAAATTATTTCGGTAGGGTTTGATTCAAGTAGATTTTTAATATGCAATTATGCAGATGTGTCTTCATTATACGATTACAAACACACACAGCAGCTAAATTTAATTAATTACAATTCTAGCTGTATGTCAGGATATTAACTACTAACTGTCCGCAGATGTCTACTCTTGACTCATTTGCAATTTAATAATACATAGGCATAATAGAATAAGAACAGATGAGTATAACAGATGGCAAGAGAAGCACAATGAAATATGTGGCTTTAATTCCGTGCAAACATGTTGTAGGGTTATACGTTTTGTGTAAAATAATGAGGTTACTTTGTTTGAACAGCCATTATTTAGTGTTTATAAGAGTACATTAATTAGAATATATGTACCAAAATTTCTAATAGGCTTTAGTTTGTTAAGTACGTCCTAGTTCCTCTGCATTTCTGCTTATATTATTTACATGTAAAGCATAATTTGATTTAAACCAGTAAAACAATGCAGCTGTAGTCTGCAATCGGGGCTATGCATCTGTTTGGAAAAAAAATAACTATACATTTGGTTTACAGTAGACTGAATGTGTTGTGTTTGTTAAAGATTCTGATATGAAAATATGCAAAACTGCATTAGACTCCTCAAAGCATATGAAGATTTTACATTTATCCATCTGGATAAGTCGGCGGCTTTATTTATTTATTTTTCAATAAATTAATTCATGTGAAATGACTTAAATAGGACGCAGGAAAAGATAAACACAAATGAAATGTTAAACTTTTTAAACATCACTTACGGTTATAAATAAACATGAAAGGCTCGGGATGTTTTTAGAAAAGTGGATACAAAAGATAAGGCCCCACATTGTTTGACCGACACAGTGAAGGTGAGACGCATTCTCTGAACTTGAGTGGGGCTGGGGTCACTGTACAGGTAACTGTTATTTTTAAATAAATAGGATACTAGTTTATATCTCTTCGGTCAGACCATTTCCTGTTCTAGAATTAGTTCCAAGGCTTTGTTCTTGAATTTAACATTTTCCTTATCAATACATATAGCTATGGTCGGTCCTTGGGGTTCCAGAATCATCGTATCATGTCTATGCAGATGACACTTCAAATGTAGCTCTCGGCTCCAGGTCTGTCATCTCTAATGGACTGCATTCCTGGCTGCCTTGCAGCGCTCTCCTCTTGTAATCTCGCTGTTTAACACTGATGAATAAAATGAAACTTGTCAGTTTTCCTCCATAATCTGTCCCTTTGCCTGACATACTGTAATACTATTTGAATCTCTACAGATACAGAAGTCCTTGGCTTGGAGGCATCTTACACTTTTAACTCAAAACATCTCTTGCCTTTGTTTCTTTCTCACGCAACACTATACTTTGAATTCAACCCCTAAAGCAGGGGTGGGGAACCTTTTTTCTACCGAGGGCCATTTGGATATTTATAAAATCCTTCGGGGGCCATACAAAAATTCTCAACTTCAAATATTACCCTGCCCCCCAGTAGGTCTGCCCCTTAGAGGCACTGTGTGTGCGCGCCGGAGGCCAATTAAAATGGGACGTGATACACATATGCCCCCAATAGTGCAGTGCCAGATCCACAATTGCCCCCACAGTGCCAGGTATACAAATGCCCCCACAGTGCCAGGTATACAAATGCCCCTCACAGTGCCAGGTATACAAATGCCCCTCACAGTGCCAGGTATACAAATGCCCCTCACAGTGCCAGGTATACAGATGCCCCTCACAGTGCCAGGTATACAGATGCCCCTCACAGTGCCAGGTATACAAATGCCCCTCACAGTGCCAGGTATACAGATGCCCCCCACAGTGCCAGGTATACAGATGCCCCCCACAGTGCCAGGTATACAGATGCCCCCACAGTGCCAGGTATACAGATGCCCCCCACAGTGCCAGGTATACAGATGCCCCCCACAGTGCCAGGTATACAGATGCCCCCACAGTGCCAGGTATACAGATGCCCCCCCCCCCACAGTGCCAGGTATACAAATGCCCCTCACAGTGCCAGGTATACAAATTCCCCTCACAGTGCCAGGTATACAGATGCCCCCCGTCCCCCCGTGCTGCTTACCGCTGCTTCTTTCGGCGGGACACGGAGGAGAGCGCGGCTATGTTGGGCGGCGGCGTGTAGGACTTGAAACCAGCCGCCGGTTCGAGAGCCAATCAGAGCTCGCGGACCGGCAGCCGAGGCTCCTGATTGGCTGCCGGTCCGCGAGCTCTGATTGGTTCACGAACCGGCGGCTGGTTTCTAGTCCTACACGCCGCCGCCGCCATCCGCCGCGCTCTCCTCCTGAGTCCCTGTCCTGACAGCTGAGACACGCTGCCGCCGGACTGAGCGGCGGCGTGTCTCACAGAGAAGCGGGTGGGCCGGAGCAAACGGCTTTGCGGGCCTTATACGGCCCGCGGGCCGGAGGTTCCCCATCCCTGCCCTAAAGAGACTTAAATCTGTGATGAATTCTGTTGCTCAACCTCTCCTTCGCCTCAAGTACTAAGGCTGTCTGTTACTTGGGCTGTCTGTAAAGCACAGGTAAGATTTCAATATCCTAACCTCCACTTTGAAAATGATGTCCTGTTCTTTATCTCAATGATCAGATCTTCTCACCTCCAGGATTTCTCTGTGCTGCATCTATTCTCTGAAACTCTCTCCCACTTATCACCAAGATTCCATGCTTTTAAATGATCCATCTGTTCAAGCACATTTATAATCAGCCATACCACTGAACAAGTATCAAAATCAGAACTTCCCACATCACAATTATAGATGTGTGGTTCGGTTCTCCAGAGATCCAAACCCACATGAAATTTGAGGATCCGAACCAAACCAAAACCTGCTCCAAATCTCTGGAGAAGATCTGAACCGAACAGAGCCCCGGTTCGGTTCTTCCCGCAGTTCGGAGTTTGGATTTTAAATCCAAATTTCAGGTTTTGGATTGTTCTGATAGCAAAAATAACATGTATTTAGCAGTTTTTATAAAAAAAAAATTTTTTAAATCAGTTTCCAAAACCTAAACCAAAACCAGTGAGGGGGTTGAAGCAAAACTAAAACCCTCCGACGAATTTGAACCAAAACCAGCAAAAATGGGCTGCGCACATCTCTGATTCACAATTTAGTTTACAATACAAACACTGCCAGCAAATAATGTCCTCTCAAATGTTATTATGATCACATTTTCCTTAGACTGTTTTGAGTAAGAAACTCCTATTGTCTTAAATACTTTTTTTCATGTATTTGATATTGTCAGGCATTAAGGCCTTTGTATGGTTGATGTGGTCCCAACGAGGACTGCATTAATGATTAATGCCAAGACTTTAGAAAATCCAAGGGTCCAAACATTGAAATGGTAGTATTCCAATAACCAAGAGTCAAGAAGGCCAAAGCAAGGGGACAAGAGTCAGAGCATTTCTCCTCCATGTGAAACACAGGAAACCAGCCAGGAAGGTACCTGATCTAGAGTTCTGGTTCACAGAGACGAGCTTGATAAAATATCAATGTATTATGCACAGGAATCTATCTCTCTATCTCTCTATCTATCTATATCTTTAGATTCAGTATGATATCCTGATGGATGGGATGCCGGCAGTCAGAATACTGTCAGCGGTATCTTGGCCATCAAAATCCCGACAGATCCTCAGAAAGTACCCTAAGCCTCCCTTGCCCTCTATCCTTACCCTCTCTTGTGGATGCCTAACCCTTACCCTCTCCAGTGATACCTAACCCTAATCCTCTCTTTCACGCTGCCTAAACCTCCCCGCTTGGTGTCTAACCCTAGCTTCCCTTTAAAAGTGCCTTACCATCCCTGGTACCTAACCATAAACTTCCCGTTCCTGCACCCTAACCCCCCTTCTAATCCCTAAAGCTAACCTCCCACTCCCCGCAGCAGGGCTTGTGCAGGTCCCACTTTAACAATGATGGGGATTCCGAGCGTCGGTATTTTGACGCCTGGATCCCAACCTCTCTCGGGATTTTGACACCGGTCTCATGCCGTCATTCGGGATTCCAGCATCGGTATCTCCTTATATTATAGCCCAGATCTGTCACTCTGTGTCTGTGTGTCTAACGCTGGGCGTGGCTAGGAACTCTCATTGGGTTAGTGGCAGGTCTATTACACCCAGTCCACAGCTGATTGGGTGAGAAACGCCCTCCCACACGTTACATCCAATGGGAGGCTCTGCCCTTTGGCTGCTGTGTGTTCCCACATCCCAAAGCAGGATTAACAATGGGGCTGATGGAGCTGCAGCTCCAGGTCCACACCCCAAAATAGACCCACTGCATCTGCAGCAACATACCCTCCAACAATCTAAACATAAAATCGCTACAAAATTGAAAAGGGGGTGTGGCCACAGGTAAAGTGGTGTGGCCACGCCCCTTTTCCTATACTTTCAATGGAAGTTTGTAGAGCCATAAATCGGTACAGACCATAAAAAAAGGTACTGTACCTGCCAAAAAGGTGCAGCTGGAGGGTATGCCACTGCATCTGCAGCAAGTCTCTGCGCTGTAGATAAGGGGAAAAAAATCCTTTTACTGCAGCATCCTATGTCCTGCTGCCAGTCCGCCTGCCCCCTCCGGCATCAACAATCCCCACTCCCTAGCCACGGCACAGGTACAACAAAAGCTGCTGCGACCACCGGCATAGATGTGTATGAAAGCGGCGCAGCAGAAGCCTTTCATAGCCCTCCCTGCGCTGCATACTCTGAGCCCCGGAGCCTCCTCTGCGCGTGATGTCACAAAAGTGCCTCCCCGCCACAGCTGCACCCAGATCCCCAGAGGCCCTGACTCCACAACACAGCACCTGGCCTGCCGGCCTGGAAGCCCCGAGGTGGCTAATGTAACGGATAGATTGAGTGATATCGCGGAGGGTAAAGTCTGGACGCTGAATCAATGTAGAAGGTGACAGTGCTGTGCAGTGGGGGTCTTTCTCACCTTTTACATTGATTCAGCGAGTCAGTCAGTTCTGCCAGCCAGTCACTATTGTTAGCGCCGGTGACCCAACGCGCAGCATGACAGGGTAGTAGACGCACTAAATAAACTACAGCTCCCAGCAGCCCTTAGCACTGAAGCATTCCAGCGCTAACGGCTACTGGGAATTGCAATTTATTTAGTGCATCTTCTTTCCTGTAATGCGGCACGTTGGGACACCGGCGCTAACAATAGTGACTGTCTTCTTGGCTGCTGTGCGAGTCTCCGGGTGTGCCACTGCCAAAGGGAGGACAGCAGCTTAGCTGCTTACAGGAGGAGAAGCAGAAGAAGCATTACACACCCCTCCCCCACTTGCAGTACCTCCGGGCCCCATCCGCAGCACCCCCCTCCGGCACCCGCGGTTGCTCCGGATCCCCACACGCTCCTGCCCCTCCCCTACCCTCAGCACCCTCTCCTCCCCCACCCACGGCACCCCCCGCAGCTGCTCCTTCCAAACCCGCGGTGGCTGCAGACCACCAGCTGCGGCACCAACACACCCTCCCCCACCCGCGGCAGCACCGCATCAGCCCCTCCCTCACCCGCAGCACCCCCATAATCGCCCCACCCCTACCTGTGGCACCACCGGACCCCATCCGCGGCACCACCACACCCGGCACTCCCCCAACCACAGCACCTAGAAGGTGATTTATCAGGCTCTGCGTGCGCTGTTCACGTCATTGCAAGGGGCTTCGGCCCATTAACCATCACACACCTTTTGTCCGTGCAATAATTAACCACTCACACAATTATGATTGGAGGTAATACTCCATATAATAGAAATATTGCCTGCCACAAGGGTGTGCAAGGGTTAAGGGGGCGTAGCCCCTTACGACGGTGTGTAGAGCAACCGTAGGGCGTGATGAATCACCTAATATATATATATATATATATATATATAGACTGAAGATAACAATAGGCGGCACTCAGCAGACTTGTAGTTGAAAAAAGTGGTTAGTTTAATCCGACATGTTTCGGGGCTAACCCCATCCTCAGGGCCTAACTCAGTTAGGCCCTGAGGACGGGGTTAGCCCCGAAACATGTCGGATTAAACTAACCACTTTTTTCAACTACAAGTCTGCTGAGTGCCGCCTATTGTTATCTTCAGTCTACATTGGGAGATTTCATTCATCTGCCCTGGGAGGGCACCGCAGCCAGTTAATAATACGAGCAGGGAGTGCCGGGACAGACTGCTTGGATATATATATATATATATATATATTAAATAATGAAATATAAAATAATTATAATAACATCATACAGCCTCTCTTCTCCTATTAATGTAGCTGTTGTTATTGGAAAGGAGCATATATAGATCAGAGTAAGCGTGGCAGATTTAACCACTTAACTGGCATGGTCAAATCACATGCGACCACTCCGATGCACTGTGTCCCCCCCATTTTTGACAAGGAGATCCGTTCTGCAGATATGCATAATATGATATTTAAATAGTTTAAAAAAAAAAACTTTTTAAATTATATTAAATAAAAAAAAATGTTATGACTGGGTTTGAAGTGAAAAATCGTCAGTTAAGTGGTTAATAATGACTCCAAAATAGTCGCCATTTTCATGGATTTTTCTGTGTCAATTTCATTGGGAATTGTAAATTATAATTTTACATATTGTTTAATGTGTTTTACTATTTTGATCTTGCAAGAAATCTGATTTATTAGTAACAGAACTTGGATTAAATTATCAATATAAGCCTATATATCTAGTGCAGCCTCATATGAAGTACAGGAACTTTCATTATACAAATACCTATTCCATTGCAATACGAGTAATAATACCCATGTATAGAATTAAACTAATGTTGGTCTGTTGGAAAATACAGAAATCGATCTACTGAATTATTTCAAGCTGAATGAGTATCGGATTTTATTTTATTGAAGAGAGACATCTTGTGGTTAGGCAGAGGTTGCAACTTGTAAGGGTTCCCAGATACGTGAGAGAAACTGCAATAGAATTCTCTAATGTATTTTACTATTTAAACACAATGAAGATCAATTACCAACTGCAAAAATGCAAAATCACAGTATAAGTGCTCTGTTGCAAAGACTTTCACAAGGAAACATGTATCGCTGGTCCAATGTGGCAGCATCTGCGCAAAAGTGTGGTTGTGGGGATGGTAAAGGTATTCACGGGGCATTACAATAGTATGAAATTCATATACAGATTACTGTAATCATCTTAATGAGAATTAATTACGCTATGAAGTATATTACTCTACAAATTCAGTACTCACTGTATAAATGATCCAACAATGTGTCCTAAAATGTGGTTTCTTTAATAACGTCTATTAGATGACAACAGTAATATATGTAAGCCATACAGTAACTCACTCTAAACACTGCATCCTCCAAGATTAATTTGTTAGGGAGAATCAATCAATGCAGCCTGTAGGGTGGAGTTCTCATAGATTAACTTCTGACCACTTTACCAGATTAAATAACACTAATGCTGAAATCAATCATTCTTATTAAACAGTTCTTAAGTACTTATAAACAAAGTCTTTTTTTTTTTGTCAATAGACAGTTGACTAATTTAGTAAACCAGGTTCTTCAGGTGTGTAGACACTAGGCGATGGGCTCCATGAGTGACATCGCCTAGTGTGTCCCCCTCCCGGCCAAGGCCGCCTGTGGCTGTGCATGCAGCTTTGGATACAGTAACTCCAAATTGAGCTGCATGCATGGCCGACACTGAGGGTAAAAATGAGCGATACACTACATTACAGACCCCTCTATACCCTACACTACATTACTGACCCCTCTATAAACAACACTACATTACTGACCCCTCTATAAACAACACTACATCACTGACCCCTCTATACCCTACACTACATTACAGACCCCTCTATACCCTACACTACATTACTGACCCCTCTATAAACAACACTACATTACTGACTCCTCTATACCCTACACTACATCATTGACACCTCTAAACCCTACACTACATCACTGCTCCCTCTATACCATACACTACATCACTGACCCCTCTATACCCTACACTACATTACTGAACCCTCTGTACCCTACACTACATTAGACCCCCCTGAACCCTGCACTACAGCACTGCTCCCTCTATACCCTACACTATATCACTGAACCCTCTGTACCCTACACTACATTACAGACACCTCTAAACCCTACACTACATCACTGCTCCCTCTATACCTGCACTACATTACTGACCCCTCTATACAGTAGGTTACACAACATAAAACATTGCTGAACTACCACCTCCCCTCCCCACCGACAGCTCCCTCACACACATCCCCCACACAAACAGCTCTCTCACACACACACACTAACAGAACACACACAAATCCCTTCCTCCACACTGTCACACTGTCATATGGGCTCACCATGGTGTTTCAGCAGGGAACAGGCTCTGGCTCGCAGCACTGAAATTCAACAGTCCCAATCTTGCAAGGTATGTTGGTCCATCAGTCTCCAGCCATACTCCCTCCACCCGTTGTGTGATTCATGACGGTTACCTCCAGTGATGCTTTCCTACAATGGGCACAGTTCTGCAGCCAATAGGGCAGTGGTGAGCACAGGCTTTGAGAACGCTGCCTCCAGGGGTCAGGGCATAATCAATTCAATGGGACAGAGGAGGGATTGGGAGGTGCAGGAGTTGAGAAACGTTTTATGCTATAGCAGAAACGGATGCCGTTAGGATTTGAGCTGGGAGCGCACATCTTCTGTCTCCTCCCCTTGCCGCCAATTGGCCAGTTTGTGGGCAGGATGTACCAAAGGATCACGGTACATTCAGCCATTTATCGCATTGATACTAATTGCATATGTACTGACATATGTGATTAGTATCGCAAAGGACAGCTCTCCCGATAAGGTGTCCTTTGCGATTTGCTGCAGCTGCTGAACTCCTGGGTCTATGTCCTGGGATTCCATCTACCCAGGCCAGCGGTGACCATGGGGAATGCTGGCGAGTTTTCCGTGACTGAATCCTCTATACATCGCATTGCCCCATAGGCTTCTACAGGACCTCCGGTGGACGGAGGTAAGTACATACAAAATTTGTCACTTTACTACATCCCCTGCGCTGTAAGTTCAGCTGTGAAAACTGGTGTAACCCTTAGTGTGGCTACACACTTCCAGACTGGAGCATAGAGGGCCCACCAGGGAATGCAGTGGTAGAGGCCCATGGTTAGGGGTATTTATCTGGGCCCCATGATCGATATATATAGTAAATACTGTTAGTGCATGCATGATAATGTACCAGATTAATAACAGCTATGCACTGTAGCTAATATCTATAATGTACAATTCAAGTGCACAGTCTGGAACCAGATTCCTAGAGGAGGAGGTGGGCCCCCAGGCAGTAGGGCCTACCGGTGGTTTCCCCTATTCCCCTGTGGGCCAGTCCAACCCTGACTGTAGGCAGGGACGTCTTTTCGTATGGGCTCAATGGGCTCTTGCCCAAGGGCCCCAGGAGTATAAGGGCCCTAGGCTGATAGCTGAGGGTCCCCTCTTTCCAGGGGTACCAGATTTTTGAAAATTGGCCCAGGGGAACCGGAGATATCCGACTTCAAAGCAGTGGTCCCCATCCAAGCCTGTTAATTGTTCTTCCCAGCCAGATATCTCGGGTTCTGTCTGACTTAGAGTTTTCTGAGGGTGTACTCCAAAAGCTGGGACTCTCCCCTTTTAGTGGACACTGTCAGCTTGTCTCTACTATGCCCAGAACCAGAGATATCAGCCTTCAAGCAGCTGGTCCCTGCCCCAGCTCCACACGCCTGGTATGCAGTTTTATATATTTGTTGGTGGATTGCTCTGGCTCCTGAACTCTGATTCCCAAGTCCCACGTACCTCCTGTAAGGTGTCCCCAGTATCTCCTGAAAGGTGGGACTCTCTCTATTTTTTTTTTTTTTATCCCATTAAAGCTAAGAAATCTATTTCCAGGAACTGGAGATATCTGCAGTAAAGCAAGCTGCCCTGACCCCCGGAAAATGATGAATAGTAAGCCCACTCCACTATCCACCCCTCCCCTGCGTATTAAACACCCCCTACCACCCTGGTAGTCATGTACCAGGGCCCCGTCATTCAGCACAATGTCCCCTTCTACAGTTCAGTGTTCTCTTTCCCGCCCCATTTGTGCACAGTAAAGGAGTAATTAGCAGCATTTATTTCTCCAGGTCCTACATGCTGAGCAGAAGATAGAACACCCCCTACCCCCCCCCCCCCACGGAACATCAAAGATGCCGCTGATAGCACCCCCCCACCCCTACTGCTGATGGGTGGGTAGCGCCCCCTCCCACTACGGGTGCCTCTGGTGAGTGCCATCCTGACCAAGGGGTAGATACTGTATGTCCGCCACTTGGCAAGTAAAATGATAATCAAATGTAGGCCATCATTATGTAACAAGTTGCGGTTAGTAACAAATAATACCTTGCAACAAGTGATAAAGGATATATATATATTTTTTCCAATCCTACTTGTTACTTAATAATGGGTGTACAGTTGACTGTCATTTTACCCCACAAGTGGCCACTGTGAGAAGCGCTACAGATGGAGCCACTCTCAGCTTTGCGCATTGCACATGACTATGGAGAATGCATGATGCGATCGCACCCAAGATTATTTACACTTTGCTGCAAATAGTCGCATGCCGTGATGCGTGCGCACGTGTGTACGTATCGCTGCAAAGCTGAAAATAGCTACATCTGCGTGTTGCTGCATTAAATAAGACTAATCAGTAGCCCCTGCTTCATGGTATACCTGCAACTACCGCAGTGCTCCGTGCATTGCTGTAACACTCGCTACAGCACAATTCTTGGTTCTGCTTAATCAGCAGCTAGATTCAAGAGAAACTAAAGGGGCCTACACACTAGGCGATGTTGGCGATATTATTGACCATCCATATTATTGACCATCCATATTATCGCCAACGATTTAAAGCCTACGCACTGGACGATATTGATGGCCAATTTGGACGATATGAGAGTACAGACATCTATATTGTCCAAATTGACTGGCATGTTTAAACGATGATCGTTCAACGATGAAAGATTGCGGGCACGCGCATCATTCATCGTTGAAGCATCCACACTGAAAGATATGAACGATTTATCGTTCATTATGAACGACATCGTTTATAATGGTACGTATAGGGGTTGGGTGCATAGCTTTGATTCAATACAGCTGCATTTTGGCGAATACTTGTACACATTAGTTCTATGCCCACGATGAGGGAGCATCTACTGTACGCCCAATTTGCATTCAACTCAGCATCAGGCCTCAAGTTTGTGGGTTTCTTGCTTACTATATATGGCATAAACTTTCCATTGTGTAACCAGTTTAATTAATTTAGTATACAGTAGGGGAGATTTACATTTTTTTTTAACTGAAATTTCAATTGTACAATATTATTATTTTTATTTCTGTGTATTTTAAAATAACATTACAAAGAAATATATGTATGGCAGCCTCCCCATGTCCTTCCCTGCATGCCACAGTGCACACTGCACAGTCCCTTCATTCTCTGTTGTACTGGGAACCACAGTAAGAGAGTGTCACATGGGCCCAAACCTTAGGTAGAGATAAAGTCGACTGGGATAAAGTACAAAGTCAATCAATTCCTAACTGCCATGTCACAGGCTGGGTTCAAAAAAAATGACAGGACCTGACTGGCTGGTACTTTGGGGTCTATTCATGAAGCAGTGGTTGCCATGGGTAACTTCTCCACTAGTTCACTAATCCACACTTTTCACTGCTTCATGAATAGTCCCCTTGATCTCCATCCACTTTACCTCCATCCAAGGCTTAGTAAATAGACCCCTATATCTCCGTCCACTTTACCTCCATCCAGTAAATAGACTCCTTCAGTCACCGGCTGTAATGACGGCGTGTCTCCTGATTGGTAGAGTGCAGAGGTGTAAAACCTCATTTCAATTTTGCAATCCTCATCTGTGATGTTCTAATGGGTGAAGCTTTGACCCAATCTCTTCATATAAAAAAACACTTACTAGAAAATTCCTGTGGAGGCTAGAGGTAGACAATCTGATCCATTATGCAGTACAATTATTTCTACAAGATGAAATATGAAGTAAATGAAAGTATTCACTTGTAATTGCTTAACCTAGCAAAATTATCTTAAAGGGCATTCACTCACACAGCTCAACAATAAAGCCATTACAGATGTAACACAAAATACATAATTGACCGATAATTTATTACAAAACAGTATTACAATGCCATTATTAATTGTACTTGTGGAACAAAGGGGGAGTGAAATTCTGAAGTCTGAGGACTATAAATGTAATAATGCAAAATGGTCTGCTACAATTTGCTTTAGACCTTTCTGATTATTATTTTTATTATGATTATTATTATTATTACAATACATAATAATTGTAATTAATTATTATACAATCTCATATATATTTGTCCAGATCTGTGACTCTGGGCGTGGCTAGGAGCTCTGAGTCATAGAGTCACAGATTTGGATAGGAGCGACCAGGCCTGCAAGTGTGGTATGCCGCACTCACACACACCATAGCCGCTGTTAGCTGCTATTACTGTAAAAGCCGCCAATGTGCTCCTCCTCCCCTTCCCAGCCCGCTGCTATGTCAGGGAAGAAGAGGAGAGCGCAGCGTGGTCCCGTCCCTCAGTGCTGCTCAGTCAGACTTTGTTCTCCGGTGGCGGCGTGTATCTTCTCAACTGAGCACTGGTTAGTTAGCCAAGTAGAACTCGTGGACCGGCAGCTGCGGCTCCTGATTGGCTGCCGATCCGCGAGCTCTGATTGGCTAACGAACCGGGCCTCATTTGACAAGATGCACGCCGCCACCGAAGACCACCAGTCTGAGTGAGCAGCACAGAGGGATGGGGCGCGCTCCGCTCTCCTCTCCGTCCCCCGACCCTGACACAGCAGCAGCGGGTGATCAGCAGGAGAGGGGTGGGAGGTGTGTGTGTGTGTGGGGGGGGGGGGGGGGATATGTATAACTGACATTGTGGGGCATATTTGGCACTGGGGGCTTATGTATATACAGCACTGTGGGGCATATGTATATCTGGCATTGTGGGGCATATGTATAACTGGCATTGTGGGGCATATTTGGCAATGTTTTGCATATGTTTATCTGGCATTGTGGGGCATATATATATCTGGCATTATGGGGCATATCTGGCACTGTGGGGCATATGTGTATCTGGCATTATAGACTGCGGAAGGTGCGCATCAACGTGACATCATGGCAGTGCTGTGGGGAGACTACAACTCCCGGTATGCCTTGCACGGCCAGGAAGGAACATGGTGGTTGCTGTTTCTGGTGCTGGTGCAGAGTGAGAGTCTGTAGTTTGTAGTGGGCCTAATACAGAGTTGATCGCTGTAGCAAATTTGTTAGCAGTTGGGCAAAACCATGTGCACTGCAGGGGGGACAGATATAACATGTGCAGAGACGGTTAGATTAGGGTAGGGTGTGTTCAAACTGAAATCTAAATTGCAGTGTAAAAATAAATCAGCCATTATTTACCCTGCACAGAAACAAAATAACCCACCCAAATCTAACTCTCTCTGCAAATGTTATATCTGCCCCCCCTGCAGTGTACATGGGGGGCCATTCCGAGTTGATCGTAGCTGTGCTAAATTTAGCACAGCTACGATCATCTTCCCTGACATGCGGGGAAACGCCCAGCACGGGGCTATCCTACCCCGCAAGTCTGTCCGGCCCCCCCTCGCAGAAGTGCAAAGACATCGCACAGCGGCGATGCCTTTGCACTTCAGGAGTAGCTCCCAACCAGCTCAGCTTTAGCGTGCTGGCCGGGAGCTACTCCTCGCTCCCTGGCCCGCAGTGGCTGCGTATGACGTCACGCAGCCGCTGCGGCCCACCCCCCATTCGGTCCGCCCACACCTGCGTTGGCCAGACCACGCCTACGAAACGGCAGCCAAATCCGCCGTTTCGCCCCCTCTCGCCCATCGATCGCGTCTGCCTGTCAATCAGGCAGAGGCGATCGCTGTCCTGCTACGGCTTTCGGCCGTCCGGCATGCGCAGGCGCACTATGGCACCGGCGCATGCGCAGCAGGGACCCGTTCACTCTGCTGCATTAAAACGCAGCGAGTGAACGGGTCGGAATGACCCCCATGGAGTTGCCCAACTGCTAACTAATTTGCTGCTGCGATCAACTTTGAATTACCCCCAGTGTGCGGGGAAAATGAAGCTGGTGAGAGGCTAATACCATATACTGCTATGAGGAATAAGTCCCCAGCGCGAGATATATATATATATATATATATATCCATTGTAGAAGAGCCGCACTCACATGTCGTTAATAATCACAGTTGCTGGGGTGCAAAATCCAGGAACAGGTCCTATCAGAACAAAGTTCCACGATACATGTGCACAAATAAGGATGCACTCACCAGACTTCTCCAGGGTGAAATTGATAGATTTTAATCCAGACAGCACATACTCACAAACAGAAGGTCAACATTTCGGCTCACAGCAGAGCCTTTGTCAAGACCAGATGACCAGGTTGTCATCTCCCTAGCACTGCTCTGAATAGTGAAACCATATATACCCTTGGTGCAGCCACCCCCCCCAATCATCCAATTAGCAGCATGAACAAACAGGCCATCATTAAGCTAATATCAGCCAGCTGTCACAGGATAAGGCCAAATACATATACACAGCACAAACCAGACACACACATAAATTGATTTTAAAAGTAAACCTCCTAATGATAATGTGTGGACCCCTTATTCAAAAGTAAAGCATTCAGTACCTTTAATACCATGAAATAATGACACGGAGACTTGAATTTGGCAGAAAATTGTTAGCTATTTATTGTACCCTAACCATTAGAAAAACCTGTAAAGTGAAAATTTTAGTTAACATGCCGATTCAGCCGGCATATGGTGGCAGAAAAAAGAACGGCTATATATCAACTGACGATAACCTCAAAACATTAAATTTCCAAACGATCCTAATTTAACACAAACTATAAAATTGGTAATAGGTGCCCGACTCAGACCCCCACGGTGACTACCCACCCTGATGGGTGATGACGCTGCCCCCGGACGGGTGGTCAAGCGGCCTTAAAAGTCAATGGAGGTGAGTGCACCTAAACCACACCAAAACTGTAAATCACTGCAACTAACAAGACAAACTACAACCTGACGTTCTTTTCCGCCAACAGCGAAAGACTCCTCCCCAGAGTCTTCGCACCGCCACCATACCCTCAACCTAACTCCTACAGCACCAGAAACAGATCCTCCAGGAAAAGCACAATCCCCTCCTTGGACAGATGCACACCATCAGGCCGAAAAAGGTGACTGTCACGAAACCGAATCCTAGGGTGGCGAACCACTTTGCCTCCGTGGGCCAACACCCACTTCGCCACCGCCCCATTCACCTTTTGCCTGGCCTCATCTATCAGGCGACCGTCCGCCACACCTCGCCAACTCAACCTTGGCACCATCATAGAGAACACCAAGACACAATTGGTCCATGCTGCGGCCACACTGGCCAGATCCTTCATCATGGCCCACCGCAGCTCCAAAGATGTCCTCTTCCCCAGGTCGTTGCCACCTAAATGGACAACCAGCACCCTAGGGACTCCATGCTCGCTGACCTGACTGACCAATCTACTCCTCAGATCTTTCCACATCATCCCCCGCCAACCAAGCCAACGAACGCCATGAGCCCTAGGAAACATCTGTGCCCCCTCCGAGGCCAAAAAACTGGCTTCCCAGTACACATTAGAGTGGCCAACCACCCAGATTGCCAAATCATCTTCTACCCAACCTGAAGAGAAGGAAAGGGGTAAAAATTTGGTTAATAAGAATCTAAAGCAGAGTTTATTAAACGCATTAACCTGAAGGATCTGCCAAAAGAAAAAATTGGGTTTTCGTGTCTTGCAGAAGTCACGGCCTAGCCGATCTGCACAAGCTTCCAGCCAATTGAAGCAGAACATAAACACACAACGGGAAAAACCAAAATAATATAAGGAAAATAAACGGGTGGGGGGGGTATAAAAAGGGAAAAAACATGTAAGAACTCAGCTGGAGGTGAAAGCGTAAAAACCTGCTGAGGGACTTTGATTAGAACTGATCAGCCGAATTGTAGATTAGAATTCAGTCCGTCAAGTCAGGCAAAAAATCGCAAAAGAACTCCAGACCCCCGCTGCCAGCAGCGGCGAGTAGCTAATCCCTGAGTAGGATAAACAGGGGAGACAAACAGACACACTACACAAGGACGTACTGAACTTCATAACATGAACTTATACAACTACGAATAAACAGAACCGTTAGTCAAACAAACAAATCATGCAACGGGGCGAATATATCGTCTGTAACTCGACGACTTCCATCGCCCCACTGCCTGGATTTCCGCCACGGAAAACCCTGCCGACGCAGCCGACGTTGCAGCCCCGATGCTGAAGGAATGCGTCCCGAAAGCAGCGGGTGGAAGGCCCAAGCTCGCCAGACAGCGACCCAGCATCCAACTAAACTGATATTTCGTCAAGGGTAAACCGTCATAATGCAGCAACCACGACCCCCGTCCACCGGGCCGAACTGCCGCATATTTCTATGCCAACCTCACCGAGCAAATGCTCTCATCCAGCGACGAAACCAAGGTGACCCATCGACCTCTACCTACTTGGTCCGTCTTAGAGCGACGCAATCTGCACAGCAAGGACCTCTCACCCACCACCACATCCTCGAGAAGCATACAATACAAAAAGTAAGTACAAATCACGTATGGGCGCTACTACAGTGGCAATAGGAGCTCCTAAAATCACTGCCTCATAACAGTAAAACAGTCATAGTTACGTTCCTGTATTTGACTTGTCAGCTTGCATGCAATGGTATCTTTCCTCTGAACTTCTTCTCACGGAAATTCACCTCTCAATATCCGATGGTGGTTATCATACAAAACAGAAGGATTGCCAGAATCTCATGCAATACGTTTTTAATCTTTATGTAAAAAATTTCCAAATCTTTTTTTTTAAATTGTGTAAAACAAACAAATAACTCCAAGCTGTAAATAGCACACTTGAGAAAGAGAGAAATCCAAACTTAGTGTAGATGAAATAATTACCAGCTCATTTTGAGAACAATCGTTTTCAAAGTAGATGTTTAGGCAGTCAAATAGCCCCCGGGAAGCACAGCACTGCTAGGAGGTAATCAGATCACTCACACGCCGCATCAAAATTCCCTCTCGCCAAACCAACGCGTTTCAAACCTATTCCAGGTTTTTTTCAAGGTAAGTGTACTCTCTTCTACTCCCAGAGGGCCTTAAATACCCATACTAGCCAATAGAAACAATAATCTTCAATAAGCAGCACCTGTATCAAACATGGCAGCTCCCATATGTTGATATTGGTTGCTATGACAACAGCTATTTAAAATACATAAAACAAGTTCAAACTTTATTTGAGTCCAAACTCCCTCAACATTGCTAGAAGTTTCCCTTATAATCACCCTGTAAAATAGTAAAATGAGAAATATCATAGTGGTCAGCGTGAAACCGCAGACCATGGTTTTGTAATGTTGCCACGGCAACTTCTAACGTCGCGACGTCATATCCGGGGGCGGCATTTCTCAGTAATTAATGAAGCCGGCCTCTTCTTACATCGTTGTCATAACAACGATTAATAGCGTAACGTCATTTCCGGGAGCAGTAGGAAATGACGAAGCCGCTCCACCCGGCGTCCCTCCCGACGTTGCCGTGGTAACGATCCGTACCGTGGCGTCGTAACCACGGTAACAGATCCTTGCCACACACATAGTTTACAGAGGTAGAGAACAGTGTAGGCTTAAATACCCCAGGCATTGATTCCAGCGTTGCCATAATAAACGGCTGCACTAGCATCCTGGATATAACTGAAATAACCACGTAGTCCAACTGGGTCTAATGCTAGTTGGAACAAGATCTTATTGCGGATCCCCCCCAAACAATATTGAGGTGTCAGGACGCAGTACAGATACAGATAAAAAAACATATATACCAAAAAAGAAAAATGAACACTAAAAACTAACCCATTAAAATCACATACTGAGTATCAATATATCCATTCTATTCCATTTAGCGTGAGATATATAGAAAGCATATTCGCTTTTTCCCATCCTGTATTTCATATATAGTTCTTTCTTAGTGTAGAATATTAAATGTCCAGGTCTAGATCTTAGTCCACATATAGATGGGATCAGTTCCATAGAATTCCATCAGGTCTTTTCCATCGTTGTGACTCCTCCGTATGAATCACGATATTCCTATCATAAATACATACATTTAAAATCAAAGAATAGGTGTATAATAAATACGAATAAAATAGAGAACATTAAATAAACCATTTGAGTTTGAAGTCTATATTTATATCCCCAGGTGTCAGAGTGTTATATTTGTATATCATCTCCATTTCAGTTTTTGCAAGTAATTTTGATAAATCCCTTTGTCGGTGATTGCATTCTACTCTCCTCAGACCTACAAATCGCACAATAAGTCGGGGGTCACAGTTATGGTACAGCTTAAAATGATTAGCTAAGGCATGAGTCTCAACTCCCTTTCTTATATTCCTGACATGTTCAGCAATGCGTACTTTTAATGCCCTCGATGTACACCCTATATAAAAAAGATGACATGGGCACTCTACTGCATAGAGGACACTCTTTACATTACAGGTAATGAAATCTTGTATTTCATAAACCTGACCATTGATCTTCAAATTCTCTAATTTTTTGCCCATGTCCGTCCTGATTTCTTTACACCCTATACAGCAACCGCACCTATGAAAACCCCTTGTACCAATTTTCCCCGCTTTTTTTGTGGCTAAAAGATCACTATGAACGAGCTTATTCCTTAAATTAGGTGCTTTCCTATATATAAATATAGGTCGATCAGGTAGGACTTCCTTCAATATCGGATCTTTCTTTATAATAGCCCAGTGTTTTTGAAGGATCGTTCAAGGGTCTTGTGTTGTGTATTATATCCTGTTATAAATGCAAATTCAAAGCGGTTGGTACTTTTTTCATTCGAGATTTTCGTCTCCAGAAGAGAATTTCTGTCTATTCCAGCCACTTCATCTTTGATTATTCTAACTGAGGACTCCTCATACCCACATCTATTGAACCGTTCTTCCAAAATGTCTGCTTGCTGTCTATATATAGCATCTTCCGAGCAGTTTCTTTTAACTCTTTTAAATTGACTGTTAGGTATTGAATTCAGCCAATTTATATGATGGCAACTATTCCTATCGATATAGGTTTGGCAATCAGTGGGCTTAGTATATGTCTTTGTACATAGTTTACCTCCCTGAGCATATATAGTTAGGTCAAGGAAGTCCACCGTACTTGTACTGATCTTAAAGCTGAGTTCTATATTGAGACTATTGGTATTAAGGTAAGTACAAAATTCTTCCAGGAGTGATCTCTCACCCCTCCATATAAAAATTACATCGTCAATATAGCGTTTCCATGACACCAGGTTCGCCCCAAATGGGTTTGATTCCCAAATATGATCATTTTCCCATTTGCCCATGAAGATATTAGCATAGCTAGGGGCGAACCTGGTGCCCATCGCTGTCCCTATCTTTTGGAGAAAAAAATCTCCATTGAATTTAAAGTAATTATTCGACAGGATAAATCTGACTCCATCGACAATGAATTTCTGGGTAGGGTCGTCTAAATCACTTCTGTTCAAGAAATCTGTTACCGCTAAACAGCCGGCCTCATGGTTGATAATAGTATACAGGGACTTTACGTCCGCTGTTACTAGATGCATACCTTCTTCCCATGATATTGTGGGTAAATATGTAAGAAGATCTTTGGTGTCCTTTAAGTGTGATCGATTTTTGATCACCAAAGGTTGCAGGAAATGATCAATCATTGCTGACAAGTTAGCTGTAGGGGAGTTGATACCTGAGACTACAGGGCGTCCAGGGGGATGCTTAGAGTCTTTGTGCACCTTTGGTAATAAATATATAACAGGAATCACAGGATCTTTAATCAAAATGAATTCCTGCTCCTTAGCGTTCAGAACATTCAGTTCCCCATATTTTTTTACCAATGACTCTAGCTTGTTCAATATTTCATCTGTAGGGTCAGTTCTTAACTTATGGTACGTACTCCGATCTCCCAGATGTATCTCAACTTCTTTAATGTACCACTCTCTGTCCATAATTACTACCCCGCCGCCTTTATCGGCGGGCTTTATGACTAAGTCTGGGTTAGTTTTCAATCCTTTAAGGGCTGCTCTTTCTTTAAATGTAAGATTACAATTGACTCCATTACTCTTGATGTTTTTGAGATCCTCCTGTATTAGGCCCATGAATGTCTCCATATAATTTCCCTTCATATACTGGGGGTAAAAAAACGATTTGGGTCTAAAGTGTGTTTCTCCAATTAATTCAGTTTCTCCCAGTGTCCTAACTGTGTCTTTTGAGAGAAAATTTTTTTTTAAACATAGTTTACGAATGAATCTATAGATATCAATAAATGTGGCAAATTTATCGATAGAGCTGGTGGGGGCATATTTTAATCCTTTCTCTAATACGGAGGTCTCAAATCTCGACAATACATGTGAGCTGATGTTAAAGATTTTTATACCTCCCCCTTCCATATTTGTAGATGGAATTCATTTTGATTAAAGATCCTGTGATTCCTGTTATATATTTATTACCAAAGGTGCACAAAGACTCTAGGCACCCCCCTGGACGCCCTATAGTCTCAGGTATCAACTCCCCTACAGCCAACTTGTCAGCAATGATTGATCATTTCCTGCAACCTTTGGTGATCAAAAATCGATCACACTTAAAGGACACCAAAGATCTTCTTACATATTTACCAACAATATCATGGGAAGAAGGTATGCATCTAGTAACAGCGGACGTAAAGTCCCTGTATACTATTATCAACCATGAGGCCGGCTGTTTAGCGGTAACAGATTTATTGAACAGAAGTGATTTAGACGACCCTACCCAGAAATTCATTGCCGATGGAGTCAGACTTATCCTGTCGAATAATTACTTTAAATTCAATGGAGATTTTTTTCTCCAAAAGATAGGGACAGCGATGGGCACCAGGTTCGCCCCTAGCTATGCTAATATCTTCATGGGCAAATGGGAAAATTATCATATTTGGGAATCAAACCCATTTGGGGCGAACCTGGTGTCATGGAAACGCTATATTGACGATGTAATTTTTATATGGAAGTCCTACCTGATCGACCTATATTTATATATAGGAAAGCACCTAATTTAAGGAATAAGCTCGTTCATAGTGATCTTTTAGCCACAAAAAAAGCGGGGAAAATTGGTACGAGGGGTTTTCATAGGTGCGGTTGCTGTATAGGGTGTAAAGAAATCAGGACGGACATGGGCAAAAAATTAGAGAATTTGAAGATCAATGGTCAGGTTTATGAAATACAAGATTTCATTACCTGTAATGTAAAGAGTGTCATCTATGCAGTAGAGTGCCCATGTCATCTTTTTTATATAGGGCGTACATCGAGGGCATTAAAAGTACGCATTGCTGAACATGTCAGGAATATAAGAAAGGGAGTTGAGACTCATGCCTTAGCTAATCATTTTAAGCTGTACCATAACTGTGACCCCCGACTTATTGTGCGATTTGTAGGTCTGAGGAGAGTAGAATGCAATCACCGACAAAGGGATTTATCAAAATTACTTGCAAAAACTGAAATGGAGATGATATACAAATATAACACTCTGACACCTGGGGGTATAAATATAGACTTCAAACTCAAATGGTTTATTTAATGTTCTCTATTTTATTCATATTTATTATACACCTATTCTTTGATTTTAAATGTATGTATTTATGATAGGAATATCGTGATTCATACGGAGGAGTCACAAGGATGGAAAAGGCCTGATGGAATTCTATGGAACTGATCCCATCTATATGTGGACAAAGATCTAGACCTGGACATTTAATATTCTACACTAAGAAAGAACTATATATGAAATACAGGATGGGAAAAAGCGAATATGCTTTCTATATATCTCACGCTAAATGGAATAGAATGGATATATTGATACTCAGTATGTGATTTTAATGGGTTAGTTTTTAGTGTTCATTTTTCTTTTTTGGTATATATGTTTTTTTTATCTGTATCTGTACTGCGTCCTGACACCTCAATATTGTTTGGGGGGATCCGCAATAAGATCTTGTTCCAACTGGCATTAGACCCAGTTGGACTACGTGGTTATTTCAGTTATATCCAGGATGCTAGTGCAGCCGTTTATTATGGCAACGCTGGAATCAATGCCTGGGGTATTTAAGCCTACACTGTTCTCTACCTCTGTAAACTATGTGTGTGGCAAGGATCTGTTACCGTGGTTACGACGCCACGGTACGGATCGTTACCACGGCAACGTCGGGAGGGACGCCGGGTGGAGCGGCTTCGTCATTTCCTACTGCTCCCGGAAATGACGTTACGCTATTAATCGTTGTTATGACAACGATGTAAGAAGAGGCCGGCTTCATTAATTACTGAGAAATGCCGCCCCCGGATATGACGTCGCGACGTTAGAAGTTGCCGTGGCAACATTACAAAACCATGGTCTGCGGTTTCACGCTGACCACTATGATATTTCTCATTTTACTATTTTACAGGGTAATTATAAGGGAAACTTCTAGCAATGTTGAGGGAGTTTGGACTCAAATAAAGTTTGAACTTGTTTTATGTACTTTAAATAGCTGTTGTCATAGCAACCAATATCAACATATGGGAGCTGCCATGTTTGATACAGGTGCTGCTTATTGAAGATTATTGTTTCTATTGGCTAGTATGGGTATTTAAGGCCCTCTGGGAGTAGAAGAGAGTACACTTACCTTGAAAAAGAACCTGGAATAGGTTTGAAACGCGTTGGTTTGGCGAGAGGGAATTTTGATGCGGCGTGTGAGTGATCTGATTACCTCCTAGCAGTGCTGTGCTTCCCGGGGGCTATTTGACTGCCTAAACATCTACTTTGAAAACGATTGTTCTCAAAATGAGCTGGTAATTATTTCATCTACACTAAGTTTGGATTTCTCTCTGCCTCAAGTGTGCTATTTACAGCTTGGAGTTATTTGTTTGTTTTACACAATTTAAAAAAAAAGATTTGGAAATTTTTTACATAAAGATTAAAAACGTATTGCATGAGATTCTGGCAATCCTTCTGTTTTGTATGATAACCACCATCGGATATTGAGAGGTGAATTTCCGTGAGAAGAAGTTCAGAGGAAAGATACCATTGCATGCAAGCTGACAAGTCAAATACAGGAACGTAACTATGACTGTTTTACTGTTATGAGGCAGTGATTTTAGGAGCTCCTATTGCCACTGTAGTAGCGCCCATACGTGATTTGTACTTACTTTTTGTATTGTTTGCCTTTGTGGGTGTGGGGACACCCTTATTTTGTGCAGATCTGTTAGGCAGCTGTGGAATTGATTGCGCATTTTGAACGAACCCTTAATTGTCTTGTAAAAGTCCTCGAGAAGCATGCCCGCTTAGATGGCGCTACCAGCTCCGAAATCCGAAAGGCTCCGTGGTAAGCCATGGAGAATGCCAACCGGAACAGAAGCGACTCAAAAATAGACGGCGCGATACCGCCAACCCCCCCCGATGACAGCCGGTAGCAAGGCCGCATCGATGGGCCGCCGCCTATCAGGCGGCGTTGGTGCCATGCGTGCCCACCCCTTCATCGCCTTAAGCAGAAGCCCGCTCTTTGTCACGTCAGGGACCCCCTTGATTTTATTAAAGAACGAAATTCCAGCTAAGTACCGGGACACCACCGCTCTGGACCGACCCGTAACAAACAGCTGCCAAATAAAAGAAAGCATCATCCGATGCCCGCTCTTACCTTCTTGACTTCGTCCTCGGACAAACTCCTCCCACTCGCTCCAAGCTTGTCCGTAAGCCTTGAGCGTGTTCGGAGCCACTGACCGCATCGCTAGACCCTCCAGTCCGGCCCGATCACCTGCCAGACATAACCGGGACATTGAAACCCCTGCTCATCTGCCTCGGGTGCCAACAAACGAAATCTCTCCCACTGACCTCGGGACAACGCGTCGGCAATTCCGTTCTCCAGCCCAGGCACATGCTGCGCGTGGAACCATACATTCTCACGCAAGCATGTCAGCAGCAACCGCCCCAGCACCCGCAGGACCACCAGCGACTTCGCCCTCTGGTTATTGATCGCATGCACCACGCCCAGATTGTCACATCTAAACAAGATGCTGCGATGACCCAGACGATCGCCCCAAACCTCCAGCGCCACCATAATGGGGAAAAGCTCCATCAGCAAAAGGTCCTTAGTTAAACCCTCGCAATGCCATTCCTCCGGCCACGAGGCCACGCACCAAGACCCCTCTAGGTAGCAACCCAGAGGAACCCGCCGCGTCAGTAAACGGCTGCAGCCGAGCGCTGTCGACCGTTGGGGCCTTCCAGATACGCACCCCGTGGAAGTCCCCCAGGAACGAGGCCCACACGGCCAAATCCCTCTTAATCTCGGAGGACAAGCGGATGAAATGATGCGGCCTGGCAGACCCCGCAGTCGCCCTCTCCAGCTTCCGGCAGAAAACCCTGCCCATTGGGATTACCCGACAAGCAAAGTTCAAAAGGCCCAGCAAGAACTGCGCCTGCCGCAGCGTGACTTTGCGCGACCTAACGAACTGGCAGATAGCTTCGCGGAGCTTCGCAACCTTGGCCTGAGGCAGGCGACACGATCCCGCTACCGTGTCGATTTCGATCCCCAAGAATGACAAACAGGAAACCGGCTCCTCTGTTTTATCCTCGGCCACAGGAACGCCAAAGTGAGAAAACAGAGCTTGGATGCTGAACAGCAAGTCGCCGCAGCGTGGCAAATTCACCGGACCCACACACAGGAAGTCATCGAGGTAATGTGCAACTCCATGACCCCCTGACGAAGACTCCACGCACCAATGTAAAAATGTGCTAAAACGTTCAAAAAACGAGCAGGAAACGGAACATCCCATCGGCAAACATTTGTCGATGAAATACTCTGCTCCGATCCGAAAACCCATAAAACGGAATGAGTCCGGATGCAATGGTAGCAACCGAAACGCGGACTCCACATCGATCTTAGCCATCAGGGCCCCAGGGCCGTAACTACGGACCAACTCAAGCGCCTCATCAAACGACTGGTACACCACCGAGCAATGAGCCGGTGGTATCGCGTCGTTGACCGATGACCCCGACGGGTAAGAAAGATGCTGAATTAGCCGAAAAGCACCTGGAGTCTTCTTGGGAACTACCCCCACTGGGGAGATGACCAAGTCATCCACCGGGGGTGAGCTAAACGGTCCCTCCATCCTACCCAGCCGTAACTCCTTATCAACTTTCTCTCGCAGAACCGACGGCAAGGCGCGAGCAAACTGGAGGTTCCAGTGAGCCCGGACCGATACCTCGCTCGCAACAGGCAAGCGAAAACCAAACTGAAAACCCTGAAACAAAAACTGAGCGTCTGCACTATTTGGATACCAATCCAACCATTTGGCCATTGCATCCAAATTAATTGGCGTTGGTGCCCTGCGGAGTGCTCCCACTCGCGCCAGGTGTTGCGTAACTTTGCTTACCCCGCGCACCCTGGCGACTGCCTTTAAAACAGGTAGAGGCTGGGTGGGAGCCGCCACATTGCAAGCACAAATGTCGAAACCGACACTGCTTGCCGAAGGAACAGGACGCATTGTTAAATGCGAAGCACTTCCCTTTCACGGCGGCCTGCCCCCCCCCACGGACGGCCAATCGACCTGTCTTACCCGATCCGCTGTCCGCGCCGGTCCCTTGGGCGGACGACCCTGCGCGGTGCCCGTCCGCCCCCGGATTCCTGGGCTCCCTAGCGGACTGAGAAGTCCGGGTGACCTGGAGCCAGACTTCCACGTCCTTGCAACCAAAGTCAATCACCTGCAAGCAGTCCTGTTTCTCCCGGAATTTCTCGTCATACATCCGCCATTCGATGCCTGACGATGTGCGCTGCATATCGTGTATTAAGTGCAGGTATCGTATGACGTTCATATGTTCGCCAGGCCTATCTTCTAGGTAACAAGCCGCAAAGACGCAAAAACCGGCCAGCCAGTTGTCGAAAGTACGGAAAGCCTCAGCTCCGATGCCCTTCTTAGCTGCCGCTGACTTATAGTCCTTCTTTGCGTCCTTCGTCAGGATGAACATATCAACGTAATCGCCCCTGCAGATCTTCCTACGGCAGCTATCCCGCAACCCCCGCAGCACGGCCGTGTAATCGAAGTGGACTACCCCAGGCAAATCACGTCGCTTCTTGGCCCTGCGAGCGTCCTCGCTAAGTCGCTTACGTCTCTTCTGCCTCTCCTGCTGCCCCGCCGCCCTCTTGGCGTATTTAGTTGTGCACTTTTTCGCCCTAGTTGTGCTACTGACTTCGGACGCCGGCGACGACAGGGAAGAAGAAGAGGAAGAACTGAGAGAACTGGAGCGCGTGCTGGAGCCAGATGCCGACTGCTCAACCTCACCTGATGCTGTCGACTGCTCGGACTGGGAATCCTCCGGTGTGGAAGCTGCAAAATCCTCCTCGTCGCTTCCAACCACCTCAACTTCACCGCGATCACCTGAAGAAGAAGACGGAGCAAAGGACTCAGAAACCACTCGTGGCGCATGCCTAGCACTCCGGGGCGAAGGTGTCCCCACCTTGCGCCCCCGCTCGTCAAGCACGGCACGGTGTCCCAGCTGCGCCGCGGCCGCCCCCAGATCGCTGCAAGCGTGAGCAATACGCTGAGCTGCCGACCCCGGCCGCGCACCGGACACGTTCGCTAGCGCGCGCGTGCCGGAACGCCTTGACGCCCCCGGGGATGCGGCCGCGGCCAGCGGGCCCAATGCCGCCACCACCGTAGACAGGGCCGACACCAACTCTTCTGAGGGGTCCTGCCCTCCCCAAAAGTCACTGCCGGCACCCGCGGGGGCCCCCGCAGATGCCGGCGCGCGCCTCCCTGCCCGGCGCCCGGCAGGCGCCAACAGGGAGCCCGATGGCCGGAGCTCCGACTGGCCCGCCGGGGAACTGCTGGCGCCCCTGACCACAAGCGGCGCGTTCCCCCACCAGTCACCGCCCCCAACTTGTGCCTGCTGTCCCTCGCCAGCGCTGCTCCTGCCGCTATGGCCCCCCCGCGCACGCCCTCCCCCGCAGGCCGGAGCTCCCTCCGCCCGCAGGGAGGGCGCCTCGGCGGGACTCCATGCTGCCTTGCTCGCCCCCGGTACGTCCCCCCTGCCGCCGCTCCCCGCCGGACTCCGGCTGCAAGGGAGGCAGCAGGGGAGATAAGGACACCAGTGGCGCCGCTGCGCGCACACGTGCGCGAATGGCGCCACCTGCTGAGACGGTCCACACAGTCCGCCGCTTCCTGCCACTATCCCTCTACCACTGGCCCCAGCTGAGAGGACCGTCGGACGAGACCCCGCGACAGGCCTCGTCCGACTCGCCGCTGCCGTCTGCCCGCTCCGCCCCCCTCGCCCGGCCCCACCTCGCGGCCGCGACAAGGGGGAAGAGAGGGGAGACGAACCAGCAGCCTCCGTCGGCCGCCCAACTTGGCACGCGGGCGCCCGAACCCAGCACCGGAACCGCAAACTCTGCACCCGGAGGTGAGGGCCGATGCCCGGCCACCTCCGTGTGTCTTGCCTGTGCCCCCAGCCCCCCCCCCGCAGCCCGCGCCCGGCCGGTAACACCGGACTGGAAACCAGCGGCAAGGAGGACCACAAGAAAAAATTGCATCACGAGATGCACATAAACCTAGTGGAGTACATATAAACTCAATCAAAAAAACAAAAAAACACAAAAAACACAAAAGGATCCTTTTGTGTTTTTTGTTTTTTTGATTGAGTTTATATGTACTCCACTAGGTTTATGTGATGCGATTTTTCCTTGTGGTTTATTTATAGGTTTTGGGGATCTATGTTTAGCACTATGTTTAGTCATTTTTAAATGTATATACTTGCAATGCCCTGATGACTATTCTGATGGGTGCCTGTGTGCTATTGGTGCAGCCCGCCTGTTAATCATACTATCGATTGTGACATTCCTGTTTACTTTGGTAGTAAGGGGATAGTGTTGGTTCTTGCTGACCACAAGCGGCGCGTTCCCCCACCAGTCACCGCCCCCAACTTGTGCCTGCTGTCCCTCGCCAGCGCTGCTCCTGCCGCTATGGCCCCCCCCCGCGCACGCCCTCCCCCGCAGGCCGGAGCTCCCTCCGCCCGCAGGGAGGGCGCCTCGGCGGGACTCCATGCTGCCTTGCTCGCCCCCGGTACGTCCCCCCTGCCGCCGCTCCCCGCCGGACTCCGGCTGCAAGGGAGGCAGCAGGGGAGATAAGGACACCAGTGGCGCCGCTGCGCGCACACGTGCGCGAATGGCGCCACCTGCTGAGACGGTCCACACAGTCCGCCGCTTCCTGCCACTATCCCTCTACCACTGGCCCCAGCTGAGAGGACCGTCGGACGAGACCCCGCGACAGGCCTCGTCCGACTCGCCGCTGCCGTCTGCCCGCTCCGCCCCCCTCGCCCGGCCCCACCTCGCGGCCGCGACAAGGGGGAAGAGAGGGGAGACGAACCAGCAGCCTCCGTCGGCCGCCCAACTTGGCACGCGGGCGCCCGAACCCAGCACCGGAACCGCAAACTCTGCACCCGGAGGTGAGGGCCGATGCCCGGCCACCTCCGTGTGTCTTGCCTGTGCCCCCAGCCCCCCCCCCCCGCAGCCCGCGCCCGGCCGGTAACACCGGACTGGAAACCAGCGGCAAGGAGGACCACAAGAAAAAATTGCATCACGAGATGCACATAAACCTAGTGGAGTACATATAAACTCAATCAAAAAAACAAAAAAAACACAAAAAACACAAAAGGATCCTTTTGTGTTTTTTGTTTTTTTGATTGAGTTTATATGTACTCCACTAGGTTTATGTGATGCGATTTTTCCTTGTGGTTTATTTATAGGTTTTGGGGATCTATGTTTAGCACTATGTTTAGTCATTTTTAAATGTATATACTTGCAATGCCCTGATGACTATTCTGATGGGTGCCTGTGTGCTATTGGTGCAGCCCGCCTGTTAATCATACTATCGATTGTGACATTCCTGTTTACTTTGGTAGTAAGGGGATAGTGTTGGTTCTTGCTGACCCTTACGTATGTTTGCTATATATTGGGGGAGTTCAACAGCCGTGTACATTTATGCACAATGTTTTTTCAATCTGAGGTTAACGTAATTTGTGTTATCAACTGGGTATTTGTTGCCTGGCTACAAGCGACCGGAAGTGATGCGGTATAGAAATCCCTGTGGCAGCTCAAATACCACAGGTTGCTAGGTAATCGATTGATTTATCCTGATTATGTATCTGGCTTATATGAGGATCTGTAGTGGATACTTTGGTTGTTCACTCCGATGTGGTCTACATAAGCTAATGTGGTCTGCTGTACTCACGGCGCCGTTACTTGGCAACGCCGGACGGGAAGTGATGCGCGGCTCACAGGAAGTGCCGTGCGTGTGACTGTACCGGCGTGCGTTCCACACACGATGTTAGACTTCTTGTGTGGCCACAATGAGTTGTTTTAAAATCAATGTATGTGTGTGTCTGGTTTGTGCTGTGTATATGTATTTGGCCTCATCCTGTGACAGCTGGCAGATATTAGCTTAATGATGGGCTGTTTGTTCATGCTGCTAATTGGATGATTGCGGGGTGTGGCTGCACCAAGGGTATATATTAGAGATGAGCGGGTTCGGTTCCTCGGAATCCGAACCCGCCCGAACTTCATGTTTTTTTACACGGGTCCGAGCGACTCGGATCTTCCCGCCTTGCTCGGTTAACCCGAGCGCGCCCGAACGTCATCATCACGCTGTCGGATTCTCGCGAGGCTCCGATTCTATCGCGAGACTCGGATTCTATATAAGGAGCCGCGCGTCGCCGCCATTTTCACACGTGCATTGAGAGTCATAGGGAGAGGACGTGGCTGGCGTCCTCTCCGTTTAGAGAAGAGAGAGACACAGTATTTTGGGGAGCATTATTAGGAGGAGTACTACTATACTGTATAGTGTATACTACTATACTACTTGCTGAAGTGATATTTATACTAGATTAGATAATAGATAGTGTGACTGTAAGTGTATTATCTGACTTGTGGGGGAGACACTGACAGTGGGGAGCAGTTAGAGTCTGAGAGCAGGACTCAGGAGTACATATAACGTACAGTGCACACTTTTGCTGCCAGAGTCAGTGCCACACTGCCATTGTTGTGACCACACTGACCACCAGTATAATAATATATTTTGTGATTGTCTGCTTAGGCCTCGGAGTACTAGTTGCAAGTTGCAACGTGACCTGAAGTGACCACCAGTTTAATAATCAATCACCACCAGTTTATATATATATATATATATATATATATATATATATAATTGTATATAATATATATATATATATATATATATATATATATATAATATTGTATACCACCTACCCGTGGTTTTTTTTTTTTTCATTCTTCTTTATACATACTACTATAGTAGCTTACTGTAGCAGTCTGCGGTGCTGTGCTGACCTGACAGTGTCCAGCAGGTCCGTCATCAGTCATTACATAATAAATATATATAGTACCTGTCCGGCTGCAGTACTAGTGATATTATATTGATTTCATCTCATTATCAATAATTTATCATCCAGTCTAGACTCTATATTAGCAGCAGACACAGTACGTTAGTCCACGGCTGTAGCTACCTCTGTGTCGGCACTCGGCAGTCCATCCATAATTGTATACCACCTACCCGTGTTTTTTTTTTTTCTTTCTTCTTTGTACATACTACTATAGTATAGTAGCTTACTGTAGCAGTCTGCGGTGCTGCTGAGCTGACAGTGTCCAGCAGGTCCGTCATCAGTCATCATTACCTAATAAATATATTATCTACCTGTCCGGCTGCAGTACTAGTGATATTATATATACATACATATATATATTGATTTCATCTCATTATCAATCATCCAGTCTATATTAGCAGCAGACACAGTACGTTAGTCCATGGCTGTAGCTACCTCTGTGTCGGCACTCGGCAGTCCATCCATAATTGTATACCACCTACCCGTGGTTTTTTTTTTCTTTCTTCTTTGTACATACTACTATAGTATAGTAGCTTACTGTAGCAGTCTGCGGTGCTGCTGAGCTGACAGTGTCCAGCAGGTCCGTCATCAGTCATCATTACCTAATAAATATATTATCTACCTGTCCGGCTGCAGTACTAGTGATATTATATATACATACATATATATATATTGATTTCATCTCATTATCAATCATCCAGTCTATATTAGCAGCAGACACAGTACGTTAGTCCACGGCTGTAGCTACCTCTGTGTCGGCACTCGGCAGTCCATCCATAATTGTATACCACCTACCCGTGGTTTTTTTTTCTTTATTCTTTGTACATACTACTATAGAGTATAGTAGCTTACTGTAGCAGTCTGCGGTGCTGCTGAGCTGACAGTGTCCAGCAGGTCCGTCATCAGTCATCATTACCTAATAAATATATTATCTACCTGTCCGGCTGCAGTACTAGTGATATTATATATACATACATATATATATATTGATTTCATCTCATTATCATCCAGTCTATATTAGCAGCAGACACAGTACGGTAGTCCACGGCTGTAGCTACCTCTGTGTCGGCACTCGGCAGTCCATCCATAAGTATACTAGTATCCATCTCCATTGTTTACCTGAGGTGCCTTTTAGTTGTGCCTATTAAAATATGGAGAACAAAAATGTTGAGGTTCCAAAATTAGGGAAAGATCAAGATCCACTTCCACCTCGTGCTGAAGCTGCTGCCACTAGTCATGGCCGAGACGATGAAATGCCAGCAACGTCGTCTGCCAAGGCCGATGCCCAATGTCATAGTACAGAGCATGTCAAATCCAAAACACCAAATATCAGTAAAAAAAGGACTCCAAAACCTAAAATAAAATTGTCGGAGGAGAAGCGTAAACTTGCCAATATGCCATTTACCACACGGAGTGGCAAGGAACGGCTGAGGCCCTGGCCTATGTTCATGGCTAGTGGTTCAGCTTCACATGAGGATGGAAGCACTCAGCCTCTCGCTAGAAAACTGAAAAGACTCAAGCTGGCAAAAGCACCGCAAAGAACTGTGCGTTCTTCGAAATCCCAAATCCACAAGGAGAGTCCAATTGTGTCGGTTGCGATGCCTGACCTTCCCAACACTGGACGTGAAGAGCATGCGCCTTCCACCATTTGCACGCCCCCTGCAAGTGCTGGAAGGAGCACCCGCAGTCCAGTTCCTGATAGTCAGATTGAAGATGTCAGTGTTAAAGTACACCAGGATGAGGAGGATATGGGTGTTGCTGGCGCTGGGGAGGAAATTGACCAGGAGGATTCTGATGGTGAGGTGGTTTGTTTAAGTCAGGCACCCGGGGAGACACCTGTTGTCCGTGGGAGGAATAGGGCCATTGACATGCCTGGTCAAAATACAAAAAAAATCAGCTCTTCGGTGTGGAAGTATTTCACCAGAAATGCGGACAACATTTGTCAAGCCGTGTGTTGCCTTTGTCAAGCTGTAATAAGCAGGGGTAAGGACGTTAACCACCTCGGAACATCCTCCCTTATACGTCACCTGCAGCGCATTCATAATAAGTCAGTGACAAGTTCAAAAACTTTGGGTGACAGCGGAAGCAGTCCACTGACCAGTAAATCCCTTCCTCTTGTAACCAAGCTCACGCAAACCACCCCACCAACTCCCTCAGTGTCAATTTCCTCCTTACCCAGGAATGCCAATAGTCCTGCAGGCCATGTCACTGGCAATTCTGACGAGTCCTCTCCTGCCTGGGATTCCTCCGATGCATCCTTGAGTGTAATGCCTACTGCTGCTGGCGCTGCTGTTGTTGCTGCTGGGAGTCGATCGTCATCTCAGAGGGGAAGTCGTAAGCCCACTTGTACTACTTCCAGTAAGCAATTGACTGTCCAACAGTCCTTTGCGAGGAAGATGAAATATCACAGCAGTCATCCTGCTGCAAAGCGGATAACTGAGGCCTTGACAACTATGTTGGTGTTAGACGTGCGTCCGGTATCCGCCGTTAGTTCACAGGGAACTAGACAATTTATTGAGGCAGTGTGCCCCCGTTACCAAATACCATCTAGGTTCCACTTCTCTAGGCAGGCGATACCGAGAATGTACACGGACGTCAGAAAAAGACTCACCAGTGTCCTAAAAAATGCAGTTGTACCCAATGTCCACTTAACCACGGACATGTGGACAAGTGGAGCAGGGCAGGGTCAGGACTATATGACTGTGACAGCCCACTGGGTAGATGTATGGACTCCCGCCGCAAGAACAGCAGCGGCGGCACCAGTAGCAGCATCTCGCAAACGCCAACTCTTTCCTAGGCAGGCTACGCTTTGTATCACCGCTTTCCAGAATACGCACACAGCTGAAAACCTCTTACGGCAACTGAGGAAGATCATCGCGGAATGGCTTACCCCAATTGGACTCTCCTGTGGATTTGTGGCATCGGACAACGCCAGCAATATTGTGTGTGCATTAAATATGGGCAAATTCCAGCACGTCCCATGTTTTGCACATACCTTGAATTTGGTGGTGCAGAATTTTTTAAAAAACGACAGGGGCGTGCAAGAGATGCTGTCGGTGGCCAGAAGAATTGCGGGACACTTTCGGCGTACAGGCACCACGTACAGAAGACTGGAGCACCACCAAAAACTACTGAACCTGCCCTGCCATCATCTGAAGCAAGAAGTGGTAACGAGGTGGAATTCAACCCTCTATATGCTTCAGAGGTTGGAGGAGCAGCAAAAGGCCATTCAAGCCTATACAATTGAGCACGATATAGGAGGTGGAATGCACCTGTCTCAAGCGCAGTGGAGAATGATTTCAACGTTGTGCAAGGTTCTGATGCCCTTTGAACTTGCCACACGTGAAGTCAGTTCAGACACTGCCAGCCTGAGTCAGGTCATTCCCCTCATCAGGCTTTTGCAGAAGAAGCTGGAGACATTGAAGGAGGAGCTAACACGGAGCGATTCCGCTAGGCATGTGGGACTTGTGGATGGAGCCCTTAATTCGCTTAACAAGGATTCACGGGTGGTCAATCTGTTGAAATCAGAGCACTACATTTTGGCCACCGTGCTCGATCCTAGATTTAAAGCCTACCTTGGATCTCTCTTTCCGGCAGACACAAGTCTGCTGGGGTTCAAAGACCTGCTGGTGACAAAATTGTCAAGTCAAGCGGAACGCGACCTGTCAACATCTCCTCCTTCACATTCTCCCGCAACTGGGGGTGCGAGGAAAAGGCTCAGAATTCCGAGCCCACCCGCTGGCGGTGATGCAGGGCAGTCTGGAGCGACTGCTGATGCTGACATCTGGTCCGGACTGAAGGACCTGACAACGATTACGGACATGTCGTCTACTGTCACTGCATATGATTCTCTCACCATTGAAAGAATGGTGGAGGATTATATGAGTGACCGCATCCAAGTAGGCACGTCACACAGTCCGTACTTATACTGGCAGGAAAAAGAGGCAATTTGGAGGCCCTTGCACAAACTGGCTTTATTCTACCTAAGTTGCCCTCCCACAAGTGTGTACTCCGAAAGAGTGTTTAGTGCCGCCGCTCACCTTGTCAGCAATCGGCGTACGAGGTTACATCCAGAAAATGTGGAGAAGATGATGTTCATTAAAATGAATTATAATCAATTCCTCCGTGGAGACATTGACCAGCAGCAATTGCCTCCACAAAGTACACAGGGAGCTGAGATGGTGGATTCCAGTGGGGACGAATTGATAATCTGTGAGGAGGGGGATGTACACGGTGATATATCGGAGGATGATGATGAGGTGGACATCTTGCCTCTGTAGAGCCAGTTTGTGCAAGGAGAGATTAATTGCTTATTTTTTGGTGGGGGTCCAAACCAACCCGTCATTTCAGTCACAGTCGTGTGGCAGACCCTGTCACTGAAATGATGGGTTGGTTAAAGTGTGCATGTCCTGTTTATACAACATAAGGGTGGGTGGGAGGGCCCAAGGACAATTCCATCTTGCACCTCTTTTTTCTTTAATTTTTCTTTGCGTCATGTGCTGTTTGTGGAATGTTTTTTGGAAGGGCCATCCTGCGTGACACTGCAGTGCCACTCCTAGATGGGCCCGGTGTTTGTGTCGGCCACTAGGGTCGCTTATCTTACTCACACAGCTACCTCATTGCGCCTCTTTTTTTCTTTGCGTCATGTGCTGTTTGGGGAGTGTTTTTTGGAAGGGCCATCCTGCGTGACACTGCAGTGCCACTCCTAGATGGGCACGGTGTTTGTGTCGGCCACTAGGGTCGCTTATCTTACTCACACAGCTACCTCATTGCGCCTCTTTTTTTCTTTGCGTCATGTGCTGTTTGGGGAGGGTTTTTTGGAAGGGCCATCCTGCGTGACACTGTAGTGCCACTCCTAGATGGGCCCGGTGTTTGTGTCGGCCACTAGGGTCGCTTATCTTACTCACACAGCTACCTCATTGCGCCTCTTTTTTTCTTTGCGTCATGTGCTGTTTGGGGAGTGTTTTTTGGAAGGGCCATCCTGCGTGACACTGCAGTGCCACTCCTAGATGGGCACGGTGTTTGTGTATGCCACTAGGGTCGCTTAGCTTAGTCATCCAGCGACCTAGGTGCAAATTTTAGGACTAAAAATAATATTGTGAGGTATTCAGAATAGACTGAAAATGAGTGGAAATTATGGTTTTTGAGGTTAATAATACTTTGGGATCAAAATGACCCCCAAATTCTATGATTTAAGCTGTTTTTTTATTGTTTTTTAAAAAAAACACCCGAATCCAAAACACACCCGAATCCGACAAAAAAAATTCGGCGAGGTTTTGCCAAAACGCGGTCGAACCCAAAACACGGCCGCGGAACCGAACCCAAAACCAAAACACAAAACCCGAAAAATTTCAAGTGCACATCTCTAGTATATATGGTTTCACTATTCAGAGCAGTCAGTGCTAGGGAGATGGCAACCTGGTAATCTGGTCTTGACAAAGGCTCTGCTGTGAGCCGAAACGTTGACCTTCTGTTTGTGAGTATGTGCTGTCTGGATTAAATCTATCAATTTCACCCTGGAGAAGTCTGGTGAGTGCATCCTTATTTGTGCACATATATATATATATATATATATATATGAGAAATAATCTCTCAACACGCACGCTGTGTATGTGGTATTTACCAAACATTGGGGGTTATTCAGACCTGATCGCTAGGCTGCGTTTTTGTACAGTGGGCGATCAGGTCTAAACTGCGCATGCGTATGCATTGCAGTGCGCAGGCGCATCGCACAGGTACAAAGCAGATCGCCGCTCAATGGTGGGTTTGTGCAAAGAATCCATTCACACTGGCGAACGCAAGGAGAATGACAGGAAGAAGGCGCTTGTGGGTGGCAACTGACCATTTTCTGGGAGTGGTTGGAAAAACGCAGACGTGTCCAAGCGTTTGCAGGGAGGGTTACTGACCTCAATTCTGGTCCCGGACAGGCTGAAGTGTTCGCAACAGCTGAGTAAGTCCTGGGCTGCACAAAGACTGCACAAAATCAGTTTGTACAGTTCTGCTACACATGTGTTCACTAGAGATGTGCACCGGAAATTTTTCAGATTTTGTGTTTTGGTTTTGGATTCGGTTCCGCGGCCGTGTTTTGGATTCGGACGCATTTTGCCGAAACCTCCCTGAAAATTTTTTGTCGGATTCGGGTGTGTTTTGGATTCGGGTGTTTTGAAAAAAAAAAAAAAAAAACCTCAAAAACAGCTTAAATCATAGAATTTGGGGGTAATTTTGATCCCATAGTATTATTAACCTCAATAACCATAATTTCCACTCATTTCCAGTCTATTCTGAACACCTCACACCTCACAATATTATTTTTAGCCCTAAAATTTGCACCGAGGTCGCTGGATGACTAAGCTAAGCGACCCAAGTGGGCGGCACAAACACCTGGCCCATCTAGGAGTGGCACTGCAGTGTCAGACAGGATGGCACTTAAAAAAATTAGCCCCAAACATTACATGATGCAGAGATAAATAAAAAATAAAAAAAGAGGTGCAAGATGGAATTGTCCTTGGGCCCTCCCACCCACCCTTATGTTGTATAAACAGGACATGCACACTTTAACAAACCAGTCATTTCAGCCACAGGGTCTGCCACATGACTGTGGCTGAAATGACTGGTTGGTTTGGGCCCCCACCAAAAAAAGAAGCAATCAATCTCTCTTTGCACAAACTGGCTCTACAGAGGCAAGATGTCCACCTCCTCCTCATCGTCCGATTCATCACCCCTTTCACTGTGTACATCCCCCTCCTCACAGAGTATTAATACATCCCCACTGCGATCCACCATCTCAGGTCCCTGTGTACTTTCTGGAGGCAATTGCTTGTGAATGTCTCCACGGATGAATTGATTATTATTAGAGATGAGCGGGTTCGGTTCTCCGAGATCCGAACCCCCCCCCCCCCCGAACTTCACCTACTTTACACGGTTCCGAGGCAGTCTCGGATATTCCCGCCTTGCTCGGTTAACCCGAACACGCCCGAACGTCATCATCCAGCTGTCGGATTCTCGCGAGATTCATATTCTATATAAAGAGCCGCGCGTCACCGCCATTTTCACTCGTGCATTGGAGATTGAACGAAGAGGATGTGGCTGCGTTCTCTCCCTGAAAAGCTCTGTATTCTGTGCTCAGTGTGCTGCAAATATCTGTGCTCAGTGTGCTGCAAATATCTGTGCTCAGTGTGCTGAAAATATCTACGTTCTCTGCCTGAAAACGCTCCATATCTGTGCTCAGTGTGCTGCAAATATTTGTGCTCAGTGTGCTGCATTGTGGGGACTGGGGACCACCAGTATATAATTATAGTAGTACAGTACAGTAGGCCATTGCTGTATCTTGCAGCTCTGTGTCAAGTATACTATCTCTGTGCTGCATTATTGTGAGCAGTATATAGTAGGACAGTGCAGAATTTTGGTGACCAGCAGTATACATATAGTACAGTACAGTAGGCCATTGCTGTATCTTGCAGCTCTGTGGCAAGTATACTCTCTTTGTGCTGCATTATTGTGAGCAGTATATAGTCGGACAGTGCAGCATTTTGGTGACCAGCAGTATATATATATATAGTACAGTACAGTAGGCCATTGCTGTATCTTGCAGCTCTGTGTCAAGTATACTATCTCTGTGCTGCATTATTATGAGCAGTATATAGTAGGACAGTGCAGCATTTTGGTGACCAGCAGTATACATATAGTACAGTACAGTAGGCCATTGCTGTATCTTGCAGCTCTGTGTCAAGTATACTATCTCTATGCTGCATTATTGTGAGCAGTATATAGTAGGACAGTGCAGAATTTTGGAGACCAGCAGTATACATATAGTACAGTACAGTAGGCCATTGCTGTAACTTGCAGCTCTGTGTCAAGTATACTATCTCTGTGCTGCATTATTGTGAGCAGTATATAGTAGGACAGTGCAGCATTTTGGTGACCAGCAGTATACATATAGTACAGTACAGTAGGCTATTGCTGTACCTTGCAGCTCTGTGTAAAGTATACTATCTCTGTGCTGTATTATTGTGAGCAGTATATAGTAGGACAGTGCAGCATTTTGGTGACCAGCAGAATACATATAGTACAGTACAGTAGGCTAGTAGGCTAGCTACAGTAGGCTAGCTACAGTAGTACCGCTGGACTGGATTTATATGCCAGTATCACCGAAATTATATGGCAGTATCACTGAAATTATACGATAGTATCACAGGAATTATACGACAGTATCACTGGAATTATACAACAGTATCACAGGAATTATACAGCAATATCACTGGAATTTTATGGCAATATCACTGGAATTATACGCTAGTATTACAGGAATTATACGCCAGTGTCACTGGAATTATACGGCAGTATCACAGGAATTATACAGCAATATCACTGGAATTATACGCCGGTATCACGGAAATTATACGGCAATATCACTGGAATTATACACCAGTATCACAGGAATTATACAGCAATATCACTGGAATTATACGGCAATATCACTGGAATTATACTTGAGTATCACGGGAATTATTCGCCAGTATCACTGAAATTATACGCCAGTATCACAGGAATTATACAACAATATCACTGGAATTATATGGCAATATCACAGAAATTATACGCCAGTATCACTGGAATTATATGCTAGTATCACGGGAATTATACAGCAATATCACTGGAATTATATGTCAATATCACTGGAATCATACGCCAGTATCACAGCAATTATAGAGCAATATCACTGGAATTATACGCCAATATCACGGGAATTATATGACAATATCACTGGAATTATATGGCAATATTACTGGAATTATACGCCAGTATCACAGTAATTATACAGCAATATCAATGGAATTATACGCCAATATTATAGGAATTATAAGACAGTATCTCTGAAATTATACGACAGTATCACGGGAATTATACGGCAATATCACTCGAATTATACGGCAATATCACTGGAATTATATGCCAGTATCACAGGAATTATACAGCATTATCACTGGAATTATACGGCAATATCACCGGAATTATACGCCGGTATCACGGGAATTATACGCCAGTATCACGGGAATTATACACCAGTATCACCGGAATTATATGGCAGTAACACTGGATATATGGCAGCAGCGGACACCATCACTGTGACTGGTCTCTGGACTGATGCTGCACAAGACACTACCCCTGGTCTAATGTAGGACAACACAGCACCACTGAAAGGGACTTATACAACTACACTGGATATATGGCAGCAGAGGACACCACCACTGTGACTGGTCACTGGAGTGATGTGTGATACCCATGTTTGGGTACCCCTGCTGCATATCATTGCAGCCCTGAATGGCAGCCAACACTGCCTGCAAGAATGTCTAATTGGCCCTGTAAGGGTTAATTCCTTTCCTCTGCATTGCCTAGCAACGCCTTGCTGGGGAATCTGCGTGGGAAGCTCAGGAGCCACCAGGATTGGGAGAGAGCTGCATGCCAAGGGAGGAGAAGGAGGAGCTCACCGGTAGGATGAAGGCAAGAACAGGACCCGCGACTGGAGCTGGGCTGGCGTGTGTGGAGAAGAGGAGAGAGCTGCGGTGTGAAGAAGAGATGCGTGACTGACTGGAGCTGAGACTCCCCCGCCACTGCACCCGGAGAGCAGGAGAGACGAGACCATCCCCGGTGCCAGCGCTAGAGACACTGCTGAGGAGAGCACCAAGCCGCCAGTCACATCTAAGCGGAGGAGACTGACTGCCGCTGCGCCCAGGGGGAAAGAGACACGGGAGTTCCATGCCAGCCACCTAACAGGGAGAGGCGCTGCAAGCAGCTGGCGCTGATGGACCTGCGGAGAAGGCAGCAAGGCACCTGAAAGTAGGATGCCAGCGGCCAGCATACAGAAGGGGGCTGCAGTGGTCAGGGGCATGGAGGCAGCCAGCAGGAGCTGCAACACTCATACAGGTACCTTATTGCACCCTCCTTCCACCAGCTCATGTTATTGAACCTGTCTCTAATAGCTAGTGCCCTATGTCTCAAGCTGAGACCTCTTACTGGGACCCTAATTACGTGCTACTTTATCACCCGGAGTAAAGAGAGAGATCCTGATGTGGGGTCTGGGAATAGCCATCACCCCACTCCAGTTTAAGAGTTTGAGTTGTGTAAACCCCTATTCGCTGTGACAGCCAGAACTGTTTTATGACTTTCATAGTTTGCACTACGAGATTGTACGCTAATTGATTTACCTTCCCGTGGATACAAGTACCTTTAGGTACACAAAGGTGTGTAACTTTGCTAACTGACTTACCTTTCGTGGATACAAATACCTTTGGTACCGTTAGTCTTTGTGGTCGTGTTACTTTTCAACAAACCCATCCTGCACACCTTTCTGCAAATACTTACCTGGTGTCCGCTGACACCATCTCAGGAAAACACCATTACCATGCAGGCTTTATTAAATCCGAGACACTGATATTACACAGAGACCACCGTGCAGGAACTGAATGTTATTGCTTGGCGTACAGCGCCACCCTGTGGACAGTCTAGACGATTGTGCAAATTTAGTGCCAAAACGTTTCTTACCTGACAATCCTCAATGTTGGTAATTGTATTGTAATGATTGATGTTTGCCGTTATCCGATGCCTTAGTACTAAGATTTGTTATGCTGATACATAGTGTATGTGTTTCACTCTAAACGCAATTGACCTTACAGCGGTGACTAATCTATACAAAAAAAGAAAAAAGCTTAAAACTAGCGCTCTGTATACATGAAATAAAGATGTTTAATATTGACACGCAGAAATCCCTTGTGTATTCTCTCTTCTGGAAAAACACTTACAGGTTGTTTCTTTCACGTGTGTCCATAAAGGTATCTTTAAACAGCTTAAGGATTTCACCCACTGGTATCACAGTATTCTTTCAATATTTAGCTGACAGTGTATAACTTACATTGGATTTCTGTCCCGCGTTCCCATAAAGGTATCTTTATCCTCTCTGTGTGTTGGTATCCAATTAGGAATTCCCAGCAGAACACACTTGCTTTCCAAAAAAAGGATTTTTATTTAAAATACAAAAAAGTCATAAAAATTAGTCCGCATACATGCATAGGAACTGGGTATCGGCAGTTGATGAAAAACCCCGTGAAAGAACGCACCGGCTGCAGACAGGTAAGCGCACCGCACGGAATCCGAATCACCGATCTCCAGGACCTTCTGTACACAGACACAGGACGGCTTCGACGCGTTTCTGGGAGTCCACTCCCCTTTTTCAAGAAGTGCCGTCCTCTTCCTCTGGTCCGATATTTATACTCTCAATGCACATACAGCTGACTACAATAATTAGCTATACAGGCAATTATTTAAAAAAAACAGTAAAAAAGCTTTATAAGAACATTAACAATACGAATAAAACTTATTTCCTTGTTGTTAATACTATCAGCTATCTGCTTAATTCAAGGTTTTACGTGTATTTTACTGCAATCTATGTTTATATTCTAAATGCCCATTACCCAAATCATTGCCTAATTTACATATATAACATTGCCTGGAGATATTATATTTGTAAATTAGGCAATGCGTGGAACCCGTCTGGGGGATGCTTCCGTGTGCACTATAAAACATTTTTACCGTAGGTTTCACGAGCCCCTATTTTTCCATACTATGTTTTCCTTCTTTTTTCCGTTTTTTTGTCCGGATCTTATATAAATTAATGGAGAAGTCTGCACACGGAGGCAGCTCATAAATTACGGGTGTCCCTGGTTTTGTATTTTCCTTTGTAATGCGTGTAAAATGTATTGGAAGGGAATCTGTGGGGTAATCATATAATATGAGACAGCCCACTTTAATAATCATTAATGATTTGGGTAATGGGCATTTAGAATATAAACATAGATTGCAATAAAATACACGTAAAACCTTGAATTAAGCAGATAGCTGATAGTATTAACAACAAGGAAATAAGTTTTATTCGTATTGTTAATGTTCTTATAAAGCTTTTTTACTGTTTTTTTAAATAATTGCCTGTATAGCTAATTATTGTAGTCAGCTGTATGTGCATTGAGAGTATAAACATCGGACCAGAGGAAGAGGACGGCACTTCTTGAAAAAGGGGAGTGGACTCCCAGAAACGCGTCGAAGCCGTCCTGTGTCTGTGTACAGAAGGTCCTGGAGATCGGTGATTCGGATTCCGTGCGGTGCGCTTACCTGTCTGCAGCCGGTGCGTTCTTTCACGGGGTTTTTCATCAACTGCCGATACCCAGTTCCTATGCATGTATGCGGACTTATTTTTATGACTTTTTTGTATTTTAAATAAAAATCCTTTTTTTGGAAAGCAAGTGTGTTCTGCTGGGAATTCCTAATTGGATACCAACACACAGAGAGGATAAAGATACCTTTATGGGAACGCGGGACAGAAATCCAATGTAAGTTATACACTGTCAGCTAAATATTGAAAGAATACTGTGATACCAGTGGGTGAAATCCTTAAGCTGTTTAAAGATACCTTTATGGACACACGTGAAAGAAACAACCTGTAAGTGTTTTTCCAGAAGAGAGAATACACAGGGGATTTCTGCGTGTCAATATTAAACATCTTTATTTCATGTATACAGAGCGCTAGTTTTAAGCTTTTTTCTTTTTTTGTATAAATCTGTGCCAAATAGGAGGTATTGGGTGTTTCCTCCATTGCATTAGAACTAGCAGCAATTAACAAGCGCAAGGCTGCTATCAATCTCTTTTTTGAAGCGGTGACTAATCGCCTCCTTACAAATAAAATTGTCACCTTCGATTTGTATTATCCTTCATCTGCAGGGTCCTCTTTGGGGTGTCCATTCTTCTGCCACAGGCTCCTCTTTAAACAAGTCATGAGAGGTCTGGAACCAGCAAGCGTCATCTGGAGAAAGCAGGTACGACTCTACTCGACCACAGGGGTGCTATTACAACCTGGCATCTACGGACAGGATTACAGATACCCTTGTGAATGGTGAGATATCACAGCCGCAATATGCACCAGATGCGGGAGAACAGCTGCAGCCCGTAGATTCTACCCCGAACCGCAGAAGAGCGCATGAGGCACCCAACCCAGCACCACCAGTGGCAGTAATGCCAATGGCACTTATCGCCATGCCCTATTACTTCAGGGGCCCCTGGCTTCCTACATATTCAGGTGACACTTATACACTTGGGAACAGCTCCTTCAGGTAATTCAATGAAAATCTACATTCAATGTTCCAGTTATACACACTGAGCGAGGAACAACGGGCGGAGATTGTCATCGGCCAGCTAAAGGGCTCTGCACTATGGGAGGCCCGATCATGGTTGCGGACTGAAAATCGTCTGAAGGGATACTGAAGAAACTGACCAGCATCTTTAACTCCCAGTCCATAGCAGAATTGAAGGGGTGACTAACCGCCCGGAAACAAAAACTGTGGGAATCCTTGCAAGATTTTGCCCTGGGATTACAAGAGGCGATGCGGGCAATTCAAGCTAGAGCTCCGAGAGAAGTAGAACACGTCGACAAAACATTGATGGACCTGTTTATTGAAGGGGCCAGGAGCGGGGCAACAAGGGCCCAGTGTTAGGTGCCGCGGTACGCGGCGCCGCTCGGTCTGCTTCCGAGCGACGCTCACGGCCGTCGCACGTCCCTCCCTGCCCGCCCGGCGCCTAGCAATGCCAGTACCCTGTGCGTACTGTAGCCGCCAGGTCCCTGGCAACGCTAGGACGCCGGGCGTCCTCAGCCGCTGGGTCCATAGCAACGGGGATGCCATTGGCGGACCGCGTTCCCCGTTGCCAGATAGGATTGATTAGTTGCTCGTGCAGCAGGGCAGCTGCATGGCAACTAGTAATTAGGGTCTGGGGGCTGGTCTTGCTGGCCCTCCTGTCATTGGCCAGCAGGGTCTTTTTATGGGAGCCAGCACACTGCAGCCTCGCCGGTGATAGCTTCCTGTATGCTGTTCCTGCCTTGCAACGTCTGCTCCTGGTCAGCTGTATCTGGTCGATCCTGCTCCCTGTGCTCCTGAGTTCTGGAGTTCTGAAGCCGGTCCTGGGAATCCTTCCTGTCCAAGTGAACCTGTTGCGGTCATCTGGGGGTTCTCACTTGTTGGGGTTCTCTCCCGGTTTCGTGAGTAGCGGCTTCTGCCGCATGTTGCGGCCTAGGCCACTTAGTCCTTGTTTTACTTTTGTATTGGTGGTTTTTGCGGAGGTTTCCGCTTTTCACTGTCCTCCCCGGAACTCGGCGGTGCCGTGTGGGGGAGTGGACAGTGGTATCTTTTGTTGTTCTTTTCCTTTGGCGGCGTGCCGCACATATATTTAGTTTTAGGGTAGTTAGTAGTCCCTAGCTTCTGTTTGCTTTAGTTAGAGGTCCCTTTGTTATTATCCTGTCTCGGTTCACGCCTTGTCTCACTCTAAGACCTGGGGGCATCGGAGTTGGGCAGACCTAATCCGCCCCTTCAAACGCGGCTGCCGTGGGCCCAAGAAACCATAGTCACTCAGGCGTGAACTGACCACACGGGTAAAACAACGGAGGTAGGGTGCAAGGGGCTATTCCCATACCATCCCTTATTTCAGCGTCACGTCCTGGTGCTTTGGACTCTCTACACAACATCTCTCTAGTTCTGAGCATCAGGAACGTAACATTATCACCGGCCCAAAAAAAAAAGAAGAATAATATTAAGAGTTATTTGTTTTTGGTGGGCCTTGAAATTCGGCCTCATGAATCCGTCAGTATTAGGACCGAATCCCAGCCAGCTTTTGGCCAACCAGATTCAGGAACTAATTCAGATGGTTCAGGATCTTACTCTTCGGGTAAGATCGCAGGAAGATCTTTTGCGAGCCTCCCCGAGTATGATTCCAGAACCAAAGATGCACCTTCCTGACCGTTTTTCAGGTAACCGAAAGGATTTTTTTAATTTCAAGGAAGCTTGTAAGCTTTATTTTCATTTAAGGCCCCGATCCTCTGGTACTGAGTCTCAAAGGGTCGGGATTGTGATGTCTTTACTACAAGGCGATCCGCAAACCTGGGCTTTTGGGTTAAAAGCCGATGATGTTGCCTTGCTATCTGTAGATGCCTTTTTTAAGTCTCTAGGCCTTTTGTATGATGACCCTGATAGAGAAGCGTCGGCTGAGAGCCACCTGCGTGCACTTAAGCAAGGGAAAAATCCAGCAGAGGCGTATTGTACCGAGTTTCGCCGTTGGTCGAACGACTGTGGCTGGAATGACCCGGCCCTGCGCAGTCAGTTTCATCTCGGTTTGTCTGAAGTTATTAAAGACAGTCTCCTGCAGTACCACGCTCCAGAGACTTTAGACAAACTCATGGAGCTTTCTATTAAAATTGATCGTCGTCTCCGGGAGCGGAGGGCTGAAAGAGGAGCTAGTTTCAGGCCTAGTCCATGTGTGTATACTTTCCCTGAGGAGCCCATGCAAATGTGTCTCTCCCGGCTGTCCCCAGAGGAAAGAACCAGAAGGCTAAATTCTGGTCTTTGCTTGTATTGTGGTGGCAAGGGACATATCGCACGTAATTGCCCGAATCAGCAGGGAAACGCTCTGACCCAGTGAATTGTGAGGGGGTTCACTTGGGTCTGCAGTTGATCTCCTCTAATGATTGCTTATTAGTTCCTGTAAAAATTTCCTTTGGTAGCCTCAGTTCGTTGGTGTCGGCCTTCGTCGACAGTGGAGCTGCGGGAAATTTCATGGATCTTGGTTGGGCTCAGGCTTTGGGCGTTCCACAGATACCTTTGGAAAAACGTATCACCATGCACGGCTTGGATGGTGGTCCGCTTTCTAATGGGGTAATCACTCACCGCACACCTCCAGTACAACTGACAGTGGGGGCCCTACATTCGGAGAAAATCGAATTTTACCTTACCCATTGTCCGGCTGTCCCCGTAGTTTTGGGTCACCCCTGGCTTGCCTTTCATAATCCCACCATAGATTGGCGGTCTGGGGAGATTTCCCGATGGGGTCCCTTTTGTGTTAAGGAATGTATTTCCCGTCCAGTCCGGGTTGCGGCAGTCACCCCAGAACTTATTCCTTTGGAATATCAGGACTTTGCCGACGTTTTCTCCAAGGGTAATGCGGATATTCTGCCTCCTCATCGGTCCTATGACTGCGCTATAGATTTAGTTCCCGGTGCCTCTTTGCCTAAGGGGAGACTATATGCCCTGTCTGGGCCGGAAACTACGGCAATGAATGATTATGTACAGGAGAGCCTAAAAAAAGGCTTCATTAGGCCCTCAAAATCTCCATTAAGTGCAGGGTTCTTTTTTGTTGAGAAAAAAGATGGGTCACTCAGACCATGTATTGATTATCGGGCTCTGAATAAAATTTCTGTTAAAAACACCTACCCCTTGCCACTGATTTCAGTACTATTTGATCAGCTCCGTACTGCCGTTATTATTTCCAAGATCGATCTTAGAGAGGCTTACAATCTCATCCGAATAAAATCTGGGGATGAGTGGAAGACGGCTTTCAGCACACAGTCGGGACATTATAAATACCTGGTGATGCCGTTTGGGCTGTCTAATGCTCCTGCTGTATTTCAAGATCTCATTAACGACGTCCTTCGCGACTTTCTAGGAAAGTTCGTAGTCGTTTATTTAGACGACATTTTGATTTACTCTGAGTCTTTTGAACAAAATATTACCTATGTGCGACTGGTCCTTCAGAAGTTACGGGAAAATCATTTATACGCCAAACTGGAGAAATGTGATTTCCACATCACAGAAGTGTCCTTCCTGGGGTATATTATTTCTCCTAAGGGGTTTTTCATGGAACCAAAAAAACTCCAGGCCATCCTAAATTGGGCACAACCCACGAACTTAAAAGCAATTCAGCGCTTTTTAGGGTTTGCAAATTACTATAGGCGTTTTATTCATACCTTCTCAGATTTGGTTGCTCCTATTGTAGCATTGACTAAAAAAGGAGCGGACCCTTCCAATTGGTCGCCTGAAGCCAAGTCTGCCTTTCTGGCCTTAAAGCAGGCCTTTGTCTCAGCTCCAGTACTCAGACACCCTAACCCGGATCTCCCCTTTATTGTCGTTGTAGATGCCTCAGAGGTTGGCGTGGGGGCTATCCTTTCTCAGGAAGACCCGGAGTCTCAGGAATTACACCCATGTGCCTACATGTCCAGAAAATTCTCCTCCGCAGAATCCAACTATGATGTTGGTAATCGAGAATTGTTGGCAGTTAAATGGGCTTTCGAGGAGTGGAGGCACTGGTTGGAAGGAGCAAGGCATACCATTACGGTGTTTACTGACCACAAGAACCTGCAGTATATTGAGTCAGCTAAACAGCTTAATGCTTGACAGGCACGTTGGGCGCTGTTTTTTACTCGTTTCAGGTTTATTATCACCTTCAGGTCCGGTTCCAAGAATACAAAAGCCGATGCCCTGTCACGTTGTTTTCTTCCGGTTCACAATAACCACCCGGCTACTACCCCCATAGTCCCATCGTCTGTCATCCGGGCTGGCCTCACACAGGATTTATTTACACAGCTAGTCCAGCTTCAGCAGCAGGCTCCCAAAGTCACTCTTGCAGATCGTCTCTTCGTCCCTGAATTTCTGAGAGGCACTGTTCTAGCTGAGTTTCATGATAATAAGGTTTCTGGTCATCCAGGTATCACTAAGACCTTGGAGTTAATCTCTCGCTCAGTGTGGTGGCCTAATCTTTCTGAAGATGTAAGGGAATTTGTCCGTTCCTGTCAGGTTTGTGCTCAGTACAAGGTATCTCGATCGTTGCCGGTCGGGCAACTCATGCCTTTAGCCGTTCCTCTCAGGCCATGGTCACATATATCCATGGATTTCGTGGTGGACCTTCCTCTTTCAGCTGGATTTCGAGTCATTTGGGTGGTAGTAGACCGTTTTAGTAAGATGGCCCACTTCATTGCTCTCCCCCGATTACCCTCTGCTCAAGGGTTGGCAGTTTTATGTCTCCGCCATGTGTTCAGGCTCCATGGTTTACCCAGGGATATTGTCTCTGATCGGGGACCGCAATTCATCGCCCGTTTCTGGAAACGTTTTTGTGCCTCATTAAATATGAAACTCTCTTTAACATCTGGGTACCATCCACAGTCTAACGGACAAACTGAACGTGTTAATCAGTCGTTAAAACAGTATTTACGGCTATATTCGGCCAAACTTCAGAATGATTGGTCTGAATTTCTTCCTTTGGCCGAGTTTGCCTATAATAACTCTTGTCATTCTTCCACCAAGGAGTCCCCATTCTTTTCGGTCTTGGGCTTTCATCCTAGAGCCAATTCTTTTTACCCTCATTTTCCAGTCTCCTCGTTGACCTTAACTTCCCGTCTCAGAGTGATTTGGAAAAAGGTGCACCTTGCCCTTAAGAAGGCTGCCATCCGAGAAAAAAAAATTTCTGATAGGTTCCGACGCCCATGCACTTTTAAGGTGGGAGATAAGGTGTGGTTGTCAACCCGCAACATCAATCTCCGACAACCCTCGGCTAGATTAGGACCCAAATTTATTGGACCATTCCTTATCGTTAAGAAGGTCAACCCAGTTGCTTTTCGGCTACGCTTGCCTAAATCACTCAAAATTGGCAATACTTTTCACTGTTCCCTTCTGAAGCAGTATTTTTCTTCCAGGAGATTCCCTCAGAAGACTTCCCAGGGTAGACCTCCAGTGGATGTTCAGGGGCAACAAGAGTTCTTGGTGGAGAAGGTTTTAGATTCCAAAGTTTCTCGGGGCAGGCTTTATTTTTTGGTTCACTGGAAAGGCTACGGCCCGGAAGAAAGGTCTTGGGTCCTGGATAACGATTTACATGCCCCTAAACTTAAAAGACTATTCTTTCAGGAATTTCCTCAGAAACCCGGCTTTAGGTTTTTTTTAACCCCTCCTCAAGGGGGGGGGGGGGTACTGTTAGGTGCCGCGGTCCGCGGCGCCGCTCGGTCTGCTTCCGAGCGACGCTCACGTCCGGCGCACCTCCCTCCCTGCCCGCCCGGCATCTAGCAACGCCAGGACGCCGTGCGTACTGTAGCCGCCGGGTCTCTGGCAACGCTAGGACACCGGGCGTCCTCAGCCGCTGGGTCCATATCAACGGGGACGCCATTGGTGGACCGCGTTCCCCGTTGCCAGATAGGATTGATTAGTTGCTCGTGCAGCAGGGCAGCTGCACGGCAACTAGTAATTAGGGTCTGGGGGCTGGTCTTGCTGGCCCTCCTGTCATTGGCCAGCAGGGTCTTTTTATGGGAGCCAGCACACTGCAGCCTCGCCGGTGATAGCTTCCTGTATGCTGTTCCTGCCTTGCAACGTCTGTTCGTGGTCAGCTGTATCTGGTTGATCCTGCTCCCTGTGCTCCTGAGTTCTGGAGTTCTGAAGCCAGTCCTGGGAATCCTTCCTGTCCAAGTGAACCTGTTGCGGTCATCTGGGGGTTCTCGCTTGTTGGGGTTCTCTCCCGGTTTTGTGAGAAGTGGCTTCTGCCGCGTGTTGCGGCCTAGGCCGCTTAGTCCTTGTTTTACTTTTGTATTGGTGGTTTTTGCGGAGGTTTCCGCTTTTCACTGTCCTCCCGGAACTCGGCGGTGCCGTGTGGGGGAGTGGACAGTGGTATCTTTTGTTGTTCTTTTCCTTTGGCGGCGGGCCGCACATATATTTAGTTTTAGGGTAGTTAGTAGCCCCTAGCTTCTGTTTGCTTTAGTTTAGTTAGTCCCCTTGTTATTATCCTGTCTCGGTTCATGCCTTGTCTCACTCTAAGACCTGGGGGCATCGGAGTTGGGCAGACCTAATCCGCCCTTCAAACGCGGCTGCCGTGGGCCCAAGAAACCATAGTCACTCAGGCGTGAACTGTCCACACGGGTAAAACAACGGAGGTAGGGTGCTAGGGGCTATTCCCGTACCATCCCTTATTTCAGTGTCACGTCCTGGTGCTCTGGACGTTCTACACAACATCTCTCTAGTTCTGAGCATCAGGAATGTAACACCCAGCTGAGGATGTGGAGATGACAGAAACATGATTGTACCTTCCCCAAATTTAAATAAACCTCAATGGGACATACTGGGGTTGAATCAGCACAGATGCAGAATATGGGGCGACCTTGGAACTGACCAAGGATGATGAGTGCATCGAGGCGCAACTGTGTTTGATGCCCGAACCCGGCAAGCCTAAACGAGTTGTCACCCAGCAGGTCCAAACCAGCCAAGATCCGATCGGGGCTCTCACCAGTGCCATAACAGAAATGATGAAAGAGATTTCATATATACGCCTGGAACAGGCTGAGAATAAATGCGGAGGATAGCATTGCGATTCAGGTGGAAGAAAAAGATGACAATGGCATATTCCGTGGGGCTCAGGATGATGCCCCACTGATCAGTTTGATGCTCAGGGGAGGCCCATCTGTCGACGTTGCAAGTTGAGTGGACATGTTGAGCACAAATGTGAAGACGAGCCTTTAAACATCATGACCCCGAGGCGAGGGAATGACCCTCGGGAAGAACCTCGCAAATAGGTCCATTGGCACCGGAATGGTGACCACGATACGTTGGCAAGTGTTCCCACTTGAAGATAAGGTCAACGGAGTGGAAATGGCAGCTCTCTTGGATACCGGATCCCAAGTGACTACTATTCAGCTCACTGAGTTCTGAAAACACTGGAAAGAGAGCGAGATTGTGGCACCACCTACCACCTGGCTAAGCTTACTGGCCAGCAATGGCCAGCCGATTCAGTTACGTCGCTACTGGGAGTCCAATTTATCTATTGGCGATGCACAACAACAACACCAAGGCAGTTTGGTCACGACTTCCTGCGATGAACACCTGCCCCCTGTCATTCTGGGGATGAACGTGCTGAAAAATTGTCCTGATCAGCTAATTGAGGCCCACAGGATTGAGATGAGGACGGCAGCCCCGAGAGAATGGAAGAAGATGCCGTAGATGGTGCGTCTGCTTGAAGGACACAAATGTTTCACTAACCCCAAAGGAGAAGTGGGCAAGGCCAGGATCACGGACCGCCAACCCATTATACTTCGACCCAACACCGGATCGTTAGGCCAGGATCGGCCCAGGTGGGTGGGATTACAAAGCCGTCATCGAAACCTATGACCCCGTTGGGCAGCAGCCATTCGCAGTGGCCAGGACACTGGCGAGACTGGAACATGGAAGAGTTCCAGTCCGGGTACTCAACCCTCACAGTTACCCGATCCAGTTGTTCCAGAACTGTCCAGTGGCCAGCGTGGTGCTGGTCGGCTTCCAAGACTTGCTGGGAGAAGCCGTGTCTGGAACTCGACAAGGAACTGTGGCCTGCCAATCCAGCCTAATCACCATGGACACCCCCTGGTGGAACGAGATCCAAACCGAAGATGCAGATACACCAGAGAACCAATGGGAGGGTGTTATCCAAGTTGTGTGCAGGAACGCCGGGGCCTTCAGTCAACACCCAGCTGACTTTGGTAGAGCAGAGGGGGTGCAACACCACATTCCCACTGGAACGAGCCCGCCAATTAAAGAGAGACACAGGCCGCTCCCACCAGCCATGTACCAACAGGTATGAGCCATGATCAGCGAGATGCAAGAGGCCGGCATAATCAAGGAGAGCCACAGCCTGTGGGCCGCCCCGCTGGTCATTGTCAAAAAGAAGGATGACAGCCTTCGTTTCTGCGTCGATTACGGGATGTTGAATACGGTCACCCACAAGGACGCATATCCACTGCCACGGATTGAGGAGTCCCTGACTGCCCTGAAGACCACCGTCTACTTCTCAACTTTGGATTTGACCAGTGGGTACTGGCAGATCCCGATGGCCCCGGGAGATCAGAAGAAGACGGCTTTTACCACCCACATGGGCCTGTTCGAATTTTATAGAATGCTGTTTGTACAGCTGACTCGACGTCGCCTGAACTTGAAGTCATTTAAATGCCACCTCCTGAAGCCAAAAGTGCAGTACCTCAGACACATTGTGAGCGCTGAAGGGGTTAAACTGGATCCAGAGAAGATTCGCATGGTGCGTGACAGGCAAGTACAAAGAACTGTCAAATATGTATGCAGCATCCTGGGGCTCATTGGATACTAATGGCGTTTCATCTAAAACTTTGCCAAAGTGGCCACATCACTTCATGAGCGCCTGCGTGACAAGTCGGGCCAAGAGAGGCGAAGTACAGCAGTGGTCACCTTGATCGAAGACCACCAATCATCTTTTGAACAGCTTAAGCGGTCACTGGTCAAGGCACCCCTCCTGGCCTACCATGACTATGAGAAACCCTTCCAGATCTATACTGATGCCAGCCACCGCAGCCTGGGAGCTGTGCTATCGCAAGTGCAGAATGGTCGGGAAAGGGTGATCGCCTATGCCAGTCGGGGCCTCAGGAAAACAGAACGCAATAACGAAAATTACAGGACATTCAAACTGGAGCTGCTGGTCCTGATCTGGGCCATGACAGAGAAGTTCTAAAACTACTTGGCTGCCACCCCTTTCGTAATTATTACCGACAACAACCCCTTGGCCCACCTATCCATGGCCCGGCTGGGAGCGATAGAGCAGAGATGGTTGTCACGCCTTGCCAACTTTCGCTACACAGTGACGTATTGCAGCAGTAAATCCAATGGCAATGCAGATGCCCTGTCCTGCTGGCCCACAGCTGACATTGAGGAAGAAGAATGAGACTGGACTGAAGATGTTGAGACCCCGTTCTTCTAGGCTCCTAAGAAACAAAGACATATTGTCACCTCCGACCCTGTTGCTATTGCCACAGACCCCTCGCCTGAACCAAGTCCTCAAGACAAATGGGGATTTGATTGGGAGCTGATCCAAGAAGAGAGTTCGGTGATCCGGAACATTAAAGAGCTTCTCTGCCGGAATGGTCGGCTGACCAAAGTACAGACAGCTAATGCAGATCATGAGTCTTGATCCTGGGACCCACCAGCCCATCCATCAAATCGTGGTACAAAAAGAACGAGCATGCATCTTACTCACCGCTTATCACAACCAGTCTGGCCATTTCGGAACACAGAAGACTGAGGCGACTCTGAGGAGGCAGTACTTCTGGATTGGAATGTGGGCTGATGTTGAAAGATGGCGCCGCAAAAGCGTGAGTTGCAACCTGAAATGCCTAGCTGAGGCCGCCCAGAAAGACGCCCTTCACCCAATTCCAATCAGCCGTCCGGCTGAATTGGTGGTATTGGATCACGTGAAGCTTGAACCGAGTCCCACCGGCTTCCAGTACACCTTAACGATCATGGACCACTACAGCAGGTTCCTGGTGGTGGTCCCCGCATGCAACCTAACCGCAAAGATGATGGCCGAGCTCTTTATGAAGCATTTTGTCCGGCCCTATGGGTACCCCGATTGGGTCCTGATGGATCAGGGCCCGGCATTTGAATCTCAACTGTTCCGTGAACTGTGTAGCATGTACGGGGTCTGCAAGTTGAGGACCACCACCTACCACCCACAAGGGGATGGACTCTGCGAGAGGGCCAACCAGTCTGTGATAGGATGCTTTGAAGCATATCCGCAGAATCAAGGACTCGATGGCCCAAATTCCTATCTGAAATGACATATCTGTATAACAATACAGAACACTGCTCAACAGGCTTCACGCCCTTCTATCTAATGTTTGGGAGACAGGGCAAACTCCCCAAGGACCTGGAGCTGACCCCAGAGGTTGAAGAGCTCAGCAAACTTACTGGGTACAGGAACACCAGCACCACATTGAGACTGCCAGACAAGTTGTAGAAAAGGGTCTGGAAGTCGTACACGCCCGGCAAGATAGAAACTATAATGCTAACGCACGGCCGGTGCCTCTACAAATAGGTGACAGAGTGTGGAGAAAGAAAAACCGCCAAACCAGTAAACTCGACACCATGTGGGAGGCTGTGCCACACACCATCGCAAGAGTCCCGACTGATGACCTGTATACATACCAGATCGAGGGAGGAGATAGTCGACTCAGCACTGTACCCCGTGACCAACTGAAGTTGTGCACTTCTGAAGAACCTGTACCGCAGAAGAAGGGGAGTCCTGTGGTGGAGGGATGGGGGCCCTAGGGAGGTATACCACTTGATGACCCCATTAAGCTGTTGATGTTTATGGGAAGCGCCATTCTTTACCCCATTACCCAGAGCACGGCTCCAGAGTCATCGGATGACGAACTCACCAGTGACAGACAGTACACTTCTTCAGGTGTCTCTGATTCTGAGAGTGAATCTAATGTAATCGGTGTCAGGAGGTCAGAACGCAGAACTAAAGGCGTTCTGCCCTTGTGCTACTGAGAATAGAATGCCTAATGTGCCAAATGTAGATATGTTCATGCCTAATTTAATTATCTTTTATTGTCGAAAGTTGTCTTCCAACGATTGTAATCCAGGACTGTTGAGTCACTTTAAAAGGAAATGCGTGAGGACACGCATAATTCCACCAGGGGAACATGTGATACCCATGTTTGGGTACCCCTGCTGCATATCATTGCAGCCCTCAATGGCAGCCTACGCTGCCTGCAAGACAATAATTGGCCCTGTAAGGGTTAATTCCTCTCCTGCGTTGCCTAGCAACGCCTTGCTGGGGAATCTGCGTGGGAAGCTCAGGAGCCACCAGGATTGGGAGAGAGCTGCTCGCTAAGGGAGGAGAAGTAGGAGCTCAATGGGAGGAGGAAGACAAGAACAGGACCCGCGACTGGAGCTGGGCCGGCGTGTGAGTAGAAGAGGAGAGAGCTGCGGTGTTAAGAAGAGAGAGACGCGTGGCTGACTGGAGTGGAGACTCCCCCACCACTGCACCCGGATAGCAGGATAGGCACGGCCATCCCCGTGCCGATGCTAGTGACACCACTGCGGGGAGCGCCAAGCCGCCAGTCACATCACAGCGGAGGAGACTGACTGCCGCTGCACCCAGGGGGAGAGACACAGGAGTTCCCTGCCAGCCGCCTAACAGGGAGAGGCGCTGCAATCAGCTGGCGCTGATGGACCTGCAGAGAAGGGAGCAAGGCACCTGAAAGTGGAATCCCCGCTGCCAGCATACAGAAGGGGGTGTTATAAACAACAAGCAGTGGTTAATTCCTGATTTGCTTTCTGTTCATGAATTTTATGTTATAGTTCTGTTTGCAGGCCAGGATTTCTCTTGTACTTGTTTAGAAGACTCTTGTTGCCCACCGGTGGTGAGTCTGTGTAACTGCAGCCTGTTTTCTATGGGTTAAACCTCACCTGTCAGATATTTGGTCATTATGTGGTGAGTCTGTGTACTGCAGTCTGGCTCTTGTCTGTGTAACCCCACCTGCCAGTATTTTGGTCATTACCTTGTGCCTGGCTTCCAGCCATCCTGATTGGGGCGTGCTTCCCTTATTGCCCAGCTAGCCCTGCAGTCCAGTGCTGATGATAGAAGTTTGTTATTATACCTGTATGTTCCAGTTCTTGGTTAGCTTCCTGCAAGCTTGTTTCTGATCCCTGTCAGCAGCTTCCAGTGGAGCCTGTCTTCCTGCATCCAGCTTGTGTACTCCAGTGTCCTGTTTCCAGAGTACGGTCTGAGGGATTGTTTCCTGTTGTCCTCCGAGTTTGTCTTCCAGTGGAGTGGTCTGGTGTCTGAAGCCTCGTGGTTCCAGTCGTTTCCTGCGCACACCTTCCATGGTGTCGTGAGTAGCGGCTCTGCCGCACCTTACGGCTGAAGACGTGATCTCGTTATCTGTTTTTGGTTGAGTCATTTTGGCGAACGCTTCAGCATGGTTGTCCTTGCCAAACTATGACGGATTCGTATTTGGAATTTGGGCAGCGTTACTTTGGTTACGGTTTTTCTTGGCGGCCACACCACACATAAATTAGTGTATTATTTTCTGTGGTTTCCCCTTTCTCTTTTGTGTCAGTCTTAGTTTCCCCCTTGTTCTCTCTCTGTCTCGGTTAATTCCTTGTCACCAACTAAGACCGGGGGGCATCGGAGTTCGGGCAGACCTAATCCGCCTGTTCAAACGCGGCTGACATGGGCTCAAGAAACCATAGTCTCGCAGGCGTTAGTCGACCACTAGGGTAGAACAATGGAGTCAGAGTTTTTCATTAGGTATTGCTGCGTACCCCAGTTCTGTCGCAGCTTCATGCATCTATACTTGGAACTCTTCTGCTGGCACCCTATCTCCTGGGTTCCAAGTACAGAGAACATAACAGGGGGCTGTAGTGGTCAGGAGCATGGAGGCAGCCTATAGGAGGTGCAACACCCATACAGGTACCTTATTGCACCCTTCCTCCACCAGCTCAAATGTTATTGAACCTGTCTCTAATATCTAGTGCCCTATGTCTCAAGCTGAGGCCTCTTACTGGGACCCTAATTACGTGCTACTTTATCACCCGGAGTAAAGAGAGAGATCCTGATGTGGGGTCTGGGAATAGCCATCACCCCACTCCAGTTTAAGAGTTTGAGTTGTGTAAACCCCTATTCGCTATGACAGCCAGAACTGTTTTATGACTTTCATAGTTTGCACTACGAGATTGTACGCTAATTGATTTACCTTCCCGTGCATACAAGTACCTTTAGGTACACAAAGGTGTGTAACTTTGCTAACTGACTTACCTTTCATGGATACAAATACCTTTGGTACCGTTAGTCTTTGTGGTCGTGTTACTTTTCAACTCACCCATCCTGCACACCTTTCTGCAAATACTTACCTGGTGTCCGCTGACACCATCTCAGGAAAACACCATTACCATGCAGGCTTTATTAAATCCGAGACACTGATATTACACAGAGAGCACCGTGCAGGAACTGAATGTTATTGCTTGGCGTACAGCGCCACCCTGTAGACAGTCTAGAAAATTGTGCAAATTTAGTGCCAAAATGTTTCTTACCTGACAATCCTCAATGTTGGTAATTGTATTGTAATGATTGATGTTTGCCGTTATCAGATGCCTTAGTCCTAAGATTTGTTATGCTGATACATAGTGTATGTGTTTCACTCTAAACGCAATTGACCTTACATCGGTGACTAATCGCCTTCTTACAAATAAAATTGTTGCACCATCGATTTGTATTAGCCTTCATCTGTGGTGTCCTCTTTGGGGTGTCCATTCTTCTGCCACAGGCTCCTCTTGGAACAACTCGTGAGAGGTCTGGAACCAGCAAGCGTTGTCTGGAGAAAGCAGGTATGACTACTCCACCACAGGGGTGCTATTACAGATGCTGCACAAGACACTACCCCTGGTCTGATGCAAGACAACACAGCAAAACTGCAAGGGACTTATACAGTGTCACTGGGGACATATAGCAGCAGAGAACACCACCACTGTGACTGGCTGGTCTGATGCAGCATAAGACACTACACTGGACTGAGCAGCACAAGACAGCACTGGAATCACCACCCCACTTTCCCGCCCACACTGACACTGAGGTCACGTCCTCTCACTACACTCTCCGAGACTGGAGTGAAAATGATGGCGACTTGCGGCTCCTTATATGGAATCCAAACCCCGCAAGAATCCGACAGCAGGATGATGATGTTTTGCCTTGTTCTGGTTTCTGAGTCAGGCAGGAAAACCCGAGCCTGACTCAGATCCGGACTCGGGTATGGAGATTCGGTAGGGTTCGGATCTCAGGGATCCGAACCTGCTCATCTCTACTTTAATTGAAAGCTGCAATGATAGCACTAGAGATGTGTAGGTTCGGATTTACTCGGTTGTTAATGCCAGAATTAATGCATGTTCAGATTTATCCGAATCTTTCTTATTGGCTAGCCAAAACACGTGACATCCGAGAGCCAATAATATACCATTTTGAGATCCGGGTAAATCCGAGTAAATCCGGGTAAATCTGAACCAGCTCATCTCTAGATAGCACAAGGCAAAATTTATGGAACAAAACAAAAAAGAAATATGCCTGCGCTCAGTTTTACCTAGAGATGATCGGACTCATTTCTCCGAGAATCGAGCATACCCAAACTTCCGGGATCCGAGGGAATCTGAGTGCCCTTGCTCGGATTCCAAAATGAGGCAAAATGGAATCTTTGTTGGATCTTATGTGTTTTGGATTTACTATAAGTCCCTCCTGAGGTGATTTGGGCACCATTTCACAGAGGACGCCAGACAGAGAGCACATCCATTAGACTGCAAGCCAATAATCATTATAGCAAAACTGGTGCCCTGCAGACATACCAGAGTACCTCATAAGTTCCTCCTTAAAGGGCATAAGTTCCTCCTTAAAGATGTGGATTTTTTTGTCCAACTTGTGTGTAGTTCACATAAATATAAGCACTGTGCTGCGTTCACATAAATATAAGCACTGTGAGTCTGCAGTGTGACTTGTCATTTGCAATAGGTTCAAATAAATAAATACTATAGTCTTTTTTGTTCAACGTGTGTGTTCATTGGTATGGAAAATGATCAATCTACAGAGGAGCAGGAGCAGCAACCAAATACTAGTGCTGCAGCTGCTGCCACCAATCATGATGACAGTGGTCCTTCAATGTAATCTAAAGCCGATGCTCAAGGGTATCTGAAATAAAAAACAATATTTTATAGTGGTAAAGAAAATAAAACACCACTAATAAAGGCAAAGTTTACTGCAGAAAAACATAAAATTGGTTCTGCAACTGTCTTCATGTTCTTCAGCCTCTCATGACAATGGAGGTCCTTCTCACTCAGAGTGTATAAAATTTGTCAAATGAAAACCAGAAAATCAGTGCTGAAAAAAAATCCCACTAAGGCAGTAGAACAAACTGTGCATTCAGAAACGTCACAAATCCCTGAGGAGCGTCTATGTGTGATCCCAACCTTTCTGATACTGTACTCATAGAGAATCCTCCTTCCACCATTTCTGCACCCTTTGCAAATGCGGGGATGGGCAGCAGAAGTACTGTATAGCTGGTGACATAGAAATTGAGGATGCCACTCTGGATGTGCAACAGGATGAGAGGAAAATTTGTGTAGCTGACATCAGCGCTAATGAGGGTGTCGATGATGAGTCTGAGGATGTTGTTTGTGTAGTCAAGCACCAGTGGAAGCCGTTCTTGCCCATGGTAAGAAGGCCATCATCATTCGAGGGCATTAGACCCAAAAATCAACCTCTTATGTGTGGAATTATTTTTACCCAAATCCTGATAACAATTGTCTAGCCATCTGTAGCATTTGTAAAGCCACAGTAAGTAAAGGTAGGGACTGTAACCATCTAGGAACCTCCTCCCTGTTACGTCATTTGCAGCAAGTTCATGGAAAGTTTTTGGGAAATTCAGAAACTTATGTTAAAAAAATAACAACAAACAGTTCAGCATCAGCTACCTCCCTTCTCTCAGCTAAATCCCAGCACCTGCAATCTCCACCGCCAACACCTTTATCATCAATATCCTGACTAATGATCAGAGGTAGTCCTGCAGCCAATTTGATAAGGCTAGGTGACTCCTCCCCTATCCAGTATTCTGCAGAAGAATCTATGAGCGTTAGGCCTGCTGCTGCTGCTGGGGGCGGATCAGAAGGGGACCAGGGACCAAGAAGACCATTAGTAGTTTAAAACATCAATTGGCTGTTAAACAATCCTTTGCAAGAGGAAGCAAATATATGGTAGCTGTCACTCAGTTGCATAGCGGATCACTGACGCTATGATGGCTATGCTGTTTGTAGCCATTATCTGCCATTAATGCAGTGGGTTTTAGACAGTTAATTGAGGTCCTGTGTCTTCGCTGCTAAATTCTTGGTTCCATTTTACTAGAAAAGCAATTCCTCATCTGTACCAGGACGTTAAAATGAAAAAAAAATATATATATATTATTGGTCTACAAAATTCCATTGTACCCACTCTTCACTTAACCAAAGTTATGTGGACAAGCAGAACTGGGAAAACTAAGTATTATATAACTGTGGCACTGAATTCAGCAGCAGCATCTAACAATGGGAATAATTCAGCATGGATAGCTAATCTGAGAAATCGCAAATTGAGCGATTATCGAATGAGTGCACATGCGTAGCATTTGCATTGCTCACTTGCAAGGGGAAATAGCGGTAGAAAATGTGTACCGATCCTAATTGCTATGTAGCCACTGTTTGACTGAAAGGAATCCGGCGTTTCTGGGTAGAAACCCATCTTTTTCTGGGTGTGTCAGAAAAAAATGCAGGTGTGCCCAGGCGTTTTTGGGGAGGGTCTCTGATGTAAGCACAGACCACTTCCAGGCCAACTCAGTTGCAGATTACAGGCAGCCTAAGACCTACTTACAATTGCTCAGATGTCAAAAAATCTTTGATGTTTTGGAAATTGCGTATGCATCTGCAAATGGATAGTGATCTGTGATGCATTTGCAAACTTGCACGGGTGTTTTTTTCTTCCTGCCGAAGCAGAGCCTTTCTACTGTAATTTCTCAGATTAGCGACCCATGCTGAATTAGGCCCTATGTCAGCTCATGACCAAACTGAAGGTCCTCAGAGGCCAAAGTATCGAACTTGTAGAACTTTGCAAATGTGTTTGAACCTGACCAAGTAGCTGCTCGGCAGAGCTGTAAAGCCGAGACACCCCGGGCAGCAGTCCAAGAAGAACCCACCGACCTAGTAGAGTGGGCCTGTACAGATCTTGGAACCGGCAAGCCTGCAGTGGAATAAGCATGCTGGATCGTGAGCATGATCCAGCGTGCAATAGACTACTTTGAAGCAGGACACCAAATTTTATTGGGATCATAGAGAACGAACAGTGAGTCGGATTTTCTTTGACGAGCTGTTCTCTTTACATACACCTTCAAAGCCCTCACAACATCCAAAGACTTTGAAGTAGCAGAGGTGTCCGTCACAGCTGGAACCACAATAGGTTGGTTGATGTGAAAAGCGGACACCACCTTAGGAAGAAATTGCTGACAAGTTCAGCTTAATCCTCATGGAAAATTAAGTAAGGACTCTTGTGAGACAATGCCCCTATTTCCGACACACGTCTTGCTGAGGCCAAGGCCAACATTGTGACGGTCTTCCACGTAAGGTACTTTACGTCAACTTCCTGTAATGGTTCAAACCAGGGATGTGCGGTGAGGTAAATTTCTCAGGAGGCATTGGTTAGTAACAGAGCCAGATTTACACACAATATATGAGCCAAATGGTTCATGTGGGCATTACACACAGGTTCAGCAGTATAAACTACTGGAAATGTGGTGAGTTTTGATCAGAGATGGGCGGAAAAGATAAGCAGGTGAGGCACTGCCTCACCTGCCATAGACTTTTTACTCCAGAGATTTGACTATAAAATTGATTAGAATAATAGAAAAAAGATATTTTTAACATATTATTTGTATTTTTCATATACTTTATCCAGTTAAAACTCTGGCACAAACGTTATTATAACAGAAAAGGCTCTGCCTCACCCCACTGCATGTCACTGGTTCAAACCAGTCCGATTGGAGGAACTGCAGCACCAAATTGAAATCCCAAGGTGACATGGGAGGCACAAAGGGATGCTGGATGCGCAGAACACCTTTCAAGAACATCTGGACCTCAGGGAGAGAAGCCAATTGTTTCTGAAAGAAAATAGACAAAGCTGAAATCTGTACTTTAATGGAACCTAGGCGTAGGCCCACATCCACTCCCGACTGCAGAAAAAGCAGGAGAAGTACCAGATGAAATTCCACCGCGAAATATTGTCTGCTCTCACACCAAGAGACATACTTCCACCATATACGGTGGTAATGTTTAGACATTACCTCTTTCCTGGCTTGGATTATAGTCGGAATGACCCTCTCCAGAATCCCTCTCCTGGCTAGGATCAGCTGTTCAACCTCCATGCCTTTAAACGTAACCGCGGTACGTCCTGGCCCTGTTGCAGAAGATCCTCGCAAAGAGGTCGAGGCCACGGATCTTCGAGGAGCATCTCCAGAAGGTCTGCGTACCAGGCCCTTCTTGGCCAGTCTGAAGCAATGAGTATTGCTTGAACCTTTTCCCTTCTTGATTTTCAAAGATTTTTATTGATTTTTGGAATAAGAGTATCATAACATTCAACCAGTAAGAAACTTAATAAGTGCTCACCATTGGAGCCATGAGGATTTGTACTCTATTTACCTGGATACAAAAAGCAATAATTGAGTGGTTGTTCTCAACAAATCAAAACATAATATTAAATGGAATAGATGAGGTTAAGAGAGAACCCTGAAAGAAGATAGAAGAGATAAGCGAGTATCTAGAGACACAAGACAATGGAGGGAGGGAGGGGGGTGGAAAAGGGGGGGGGGATACATATAACCAAATACCATAGATCCATTGAAATCATATATAATATGAATGAAACTACGACCTGGTAATTGGAGTTATTAGGGTTAAGACAGGTTCCTCCAAATGTCCACTTGAATAGAGTCATCTAAAGTAGATATATATTTACTCCATTTCCTAATAAAAGAGTTGAGGGAGCATTCTGAGTTGAGTGAGAGTGTTCTTTTGTCAAAGTAGATTAGCTGAAGAAGTCTGTTCCGGAGCTCTCCAATAGATGGGGCGGTTTTTTGAATCCAATGTATCAGAATGAGCTTCTTTGCCATTGTGAAAACTGTGATTAGGAATGCTGAGGGCGAGCTCTCTGTCTTGGGGAAGTTCCAATCTTTAAAATTCAGGCATAGACAAGCAAGTGGGTTGAGATCAAGGCTTAGGTGTAAGATGCGGTTGAGAAAAGCTATGGTCTTGCGCCAAAACTTCGATATTTTAGAGCATGTCCAGAAACAATGGAAGAATTTGGCATTAGCCATAGAACATTTGTAACAAGAGCCAGGGTCATCGGAAGACATGTGTCTTCTTTGTGCTGGGGAAATATAAAACCTGTGTATAGTCTTGAAGTGGACTTCTTGGAGATAGGAAGATTGAAGTGTTTTCATGATTTTCGGATACTGGTAAGTGTTAATTATATCGGCTCCTGTGGCTCCAGGGATGTCGGCACTCCAAGCGGACGCAAGGTTAGCTAGATCAGAGTCATTGGTTGAATTTATTAGGAGAGCGTACAACGCCTTAGTTGAGGATTTAGGACTATTATGAGTTTTGAGAATGGGATCCAGAGGGTGGATTCCTTTAAGTGAGCTGTTTAGATGAGATAGTGATATTGTGTAGTGTCTAGCTTGAAGATATAGATAGAAGTGGGAATTAGAAAGGTCGTAGATGTCTTTCAGGGCAGAGAAAGTATGTATGTTTCCTCCAGGATCGAAGAGTTTCGATGCCAGATTAAGGCCTTTCTGGGACCATTGGCGGAAGATTGGGTTAGTTAGGGAGGGTTGGAAGTTGGGGTTACCCCAAAGTGGGCAAAAAGGTGAGTGTGTGTGTGTGGGAATCTAAGGTTTTTACTCAACTTGACCCAAGTGTTGTATGTGACTCTAAATAGAGGGTGATTTATAATGTTTGAAGGGATTAGATGGGCAGGTGTGTGTAATAAAGCACCCGGAGAAAAAGGGAAAAACAAGCATTGTTCTAGCGCCTTATCAGTGAACTTTGAGGTTTCCATAAGCCAATCTGCTATTATCCTGAATTGGGCCGTGATAGAATATATTGCAAAATTTGGGATGCCTTGACCGCCTTTTGACCTGGATTTGTATAGCTTTCTTAGGGCTAATCGAGGGCGTTTGCCCTGCCATAAGAACTGTGAGATTCTTTTCTCAAAGATGGAAAGATCTTGTTTGGATATGATACACGGTAGCAATTGTAAGGGGTAATAGATTTTTGGGAAGATTACACTTTTCAGAACTGCTGCTCTGCCTAGCAGTGATAAAGGGAGTTTTGACCACCCATCTAGTTGGGAATAAATTTTTGTAAGGAGGGGAGGGAAGTTCGCTAAGTATAAGGAGTGAGCTTCGTTTGTGATTTGAACACCTAAATATTTAAGTTGCGAGGTTTTTATGTGAAATTGGGCCAGTATCGGTAGAGAATGGAATTGTTTAAGTTGGTTAGATATAGGGAGAAATTCAGATTTAGCAACATTGATTTTATACCCTGCGAACGAACTAAAAGATGTAATTATCTTTAATATCACTGGGAGGGATTTGGCTGGGTCAGACATGAAAAGCAACATGTCGTCTGCAAAGAGGGACACTTTTAGTTCTAAAGAGGCAACTGTAATGCCGATAAAGTCTGGGGCGGATCTAAGGGCAATAACTAATGGTTCAATCGCTATGTCAAAAAGGAGTGGTGACAGGGGGCATCCTTGCCGGGTGCCCTTTTGAATAGGAAAGGGGGGGGACAGAAATCCATTACATGAGATTTGTGAGGATGACAATGTGTATAGTGTTCTAACGAAAGAAATAAAAGTGGATGGGATACCGAATCTCTCCATAGTGAGGAACAGATAGGACCAATGTACTAAGTCAAATGCTTTCTCTGCATCTAGTGAGAGAATTGCTTTTCCATTGGGCCCACCTGTTCCCCCCTGGCTCGTATATACTGCAGCCAAAACTTTACGGATATTTGTGAGGGGTTGTCTGCCCTTGATGAATCCTGTTTGGTCGTGATGAATTATTGACGGGAGGATAGGATTAAGGCGGGTGGCTAGGATTTTTGTAAGGAGTTTGTAGTCAGAATTTAAAAGGGAAATAGGCCTGTATGAAGCTGGCAGCGCTGGGTCTCTCCCAGATTTGAGTATTAATTTGATGATTGCGGAATTAAAATGGGGAGGGAGGGATGCGTTAGAAAGAATGGAATTGAAGACTGAAACTAAAATCGGAGCAATGCGTTCGTCAAATAATTTATAAAAGTCTCCACTGAAGCCATCAGGTCCTGGAGCTTTTGCTGGTTTTAATGTTTTAATGGCCTGAATAACTTCAGTTAGAGTGATCGGTTGTGTTAGGGAATCATGAGAGTCTGTAGGGGCTTGGGGATAAGTAAGCGTGTCCCATAAGGGGCTGGAGGGTTCGGAGTTTGGAGTAGTGTTGGGAAAGTCCATATTCAAAGGTATCTGGGGGTGTGAATATATGTCTGTGTAGTAGAGTTGCATGTTTTGGGAGATCTGTTTGTTGGATGTAGTGTGTGTGCCATCAGGTTGTAATAGGGGGTGTACTGTCATAGGGGGTCTGGTCCCGTTAAGGATGTTGGTCAATAGCTTACTAGTTTTGTTGCCGTATCTATGAAAGCGGTAGTTAGAATAGAATTGTGATTTATCTGATAATGCTTGGAGGGATTCTTCAAATTTTATTTTTGCTGTTAGGTATAAAGATTTGTTGGCAGGGGTGGGTTGTAAGCTATAGTTGGAGTAAGTTTCTGTGAGGGATTGTTGTAATAGGAGGTAAGATTTAGAGCGATTCTTTTTTTCCTTAAGTTCGAAGTTTAAGACCGAACCTCTTAAGACTGCCTTTGCGGTCATCCAATATAGGGGTGGGTTAGTTGCTAAGAATTGTTTGTTGTTATCATGGTAGTCATCCCAGGATTGTTCTAGATGATTAATGAATCTAGGGATTTTAGAGAGGTGAGCAGGAAATCTCCAGGATTTATGTGTAGATTTCTCACTTTGAGTTTTAATTGTAGTCCATACCAATGCATGGTCAGATAAGGTGATTGGTTCTATTCCCGAGTCGAGTATTTGGGTAAATAAATTATTAGAAAGAGTGACATAATCTATCCGGGATAGAGAGTGGTGTGCGGATGATAGACAAGTGTATCCTCTGTCTGTAGGGTGGAGGGCCCTCCATACATCAATAAGTTGTAAAGACGATAGGAGCGTGGGGATACCTAATTTTGGTAATGAGTGATGAGACCTTCTGGGATGGGATCTGTCTAAATGCGGGTGTGATATCAGATTGAGATCTCCTCCCATAATAAGATTGTCAGAGGAGAAGGGTAATAATTTACGTAATATCAATTGAAAGAAGGCTTTCGAATACGAGTTAGGAGCATATAGTGTACATAACGTGTAAGTGTTAGAGTATAATTTTATGGTGACGATAACATATCTGCCCTCTGGATCTGATTCAGATGATAAAATCTCTAGTGGGAGTGATTTAGAAGCCAAAATTGCTACTCCTCTGGATTTTGAATTAAAGGAGGAGGAAATTAGCAGGCGCCAGTTGAGCATTTGTAATTTGAGTGATTCCGGCTGTGTAAGGTGCGTCTCCTGTAAAAAAGCAATATCCAATTTTTGTCTGTTTAGATATATTAATACCTTGCGTCGCTTAGCAGGAGTACCGAAACCCCCAGCATTCAGAGAGCCAACCCGTATAGTAGTTACATTAGCGTGTGCCATATGGGGAGTGTCGTGGAGAAGGACGTCCTAAGGAACCTGCAGCAAAACCTGTATTGGAAAGGGGAACAAAAGGGGAGAGAACAAGAAGGATGGGGGGGACACGACAAGAGAGAAAGAGAGGAGTATAGGTAAAACAGAGATACAAACCTCATATTTACAGTTGTATCCGCATGTGTGTGTATGCGGTACTTCCGCAAATAGGAGAGAAAACAGTGTAAAATTGGAACACTATACATAGTGTTTAAATTTATCAAATCATCATAACGAAGCATAACAGGGGGCATCAATACCCTTATATATATTTGAAATAATCAGCCCTCATGGATAAAGCTATAGTGCAGGGTAATATCTGACCCATCCAAATCTATATTACCAGAGATCAGGCCTGAAAGTCCAGATATGAACTATTATGAATTGTTATATAAAGTTGAGGGTTGAAAAAGGGAGGGAAGGGTGGGGGGGTATAGCAGTATAAGACAAACATCCTGTGGGAACTGCATAGAATGGATGGAAGGGTTAGGGGGGGGGGGGGTAACCTTTTTGAAGAAGAGGCTTTGTAACGGAGTGTAGCATGGTGGGCACATCTCCTGAGAGAGGTGACCTCAACGAGAGACACTGGAAACTGGAGGTGTATCAGATATATCTTCGTTTTGAGACTGCTGGTCCTCGCTCCAGAATGCTTGTGCATCTTCCGGCGTGTTAAAGTCATAGTGTTTGTCTGCGAAGAAAATACGTAGGCGCGCTGGGTACATTAAAGCAAATTTCTGCTTAGCTGCGGCAAGTTGAGAACATATTGGAGTAAAGGCTTTTCTAGCTCTCGTGAGCTCCACTGAAAAGTCCTGAAACAGGTGAATGCGTTTGCCTTCCCATGTGAGGTTTTGAATCTGGCGCGAAGCCTTCCAGATAGCTACCTTGTGCAGGTAGTTGAGGCATTTAAAAATAACTACCCGCGGCCTCTTTTCTTGTGGTTTAGGAGGGGGGCCGAGTCTATGTACCCTTTCTATTATTAAGTCCTTGCATTCTGACTCAATTTTTAGTAGTTGCGGAAGCGTAGTGGAAACAAAGGTAAGCAGGTCCGGGCCTTTAACTGACTCCGGTATCCCTACTATCCTTATATTTGATCTCCTGGAGCGATTTTCTATGTCATCGACTTTATTCCACAGTTGGTGGTTTTCTTTCCGTAATAGTATAATATCTCGCTGGGCCCCTGACATATCATGGCAGACCGAGGCTACACGATGTTCTGTGTCTGTGACCCTTCCCTGTAGATGATGCATTTGTTGTGTGATGTCGGCTACTGCCCGCGTTAGCAGGGGTGTCATAGTGTTTTTAATAGCATCAACTATGTCCTGGTATGTCGCTGGGGAGTCAGGCTGTCGACGTACCTGCGGTGCGTTTTCATCATCTGCTGCTTCAGCTGCAGCTTTCTTCGAGGCCGGGACACTGTGTGTCGCTCCAGCGTCCGGCGCCATTATGGGGTCCGCGCGGCGCTTCTCTTGACGGCTCGTCTGATGTTTGGCGGCAGGCGGCGAGGCCAAAAACTTCTCCATCAGAGGGAGAAGTGGTCAGGAGGGTCGTGTAGCGAGGCTGTGGAGGCTCCAGGAGCCGTTAAGAAATGTATATTGCTGGGTATTGTGCGGAGGAGCACGATCACGCTGTGCTCTGCATGCAACCGGAAGCGGAAGTCCACCTTTTCCCTTCTTATTATTTTTAGAATTCTTGGGATCAGAGGAAGAGGAGGAAATATGTACACCATCTGGTAGACCCACGGAGTCGTCACAGCATCTACCGCCACTGCCTGTGGGTCTCTTGACCTGGAACAATACCGCTTGAGCTTCTTGTTGAGACGAGAAGCCATCACGTTGATTTGTGGATATCACCACCGATGTGTCAAGCACCGGTACACTTCTGGGTGAATGCTCCACTCCCCCGGGTGCAGGTCGTGTCTACTGAGGAAGTCTGCTTCCAAGTTGTCTACTCCTGGACTGAAGACCACCAACAACGCCACGGCATGTTTTTCTGCCCAGAGAAGAAATCTTGACACCTCTGACATTGCTGCTCTGCTTTTTGTTCCGCCCTGTCGGTTTATGTACATCTCCGCAGTAGCATTGCCCAACTGTACTTGAATGGCCTGATTCCGAAGTAGAGATGCGGCCTGCAGAAGGGCATTGTAGATAGCCCTAAGTTCCAGGATGTTTATTGGAAGGTTGATTTCCTGAGTTGACCATCTTCCCTGAAACTGCACCCCCTGGATGACTGCTTCCCAACCTCTGAGGCTTGCGTCTGTGGTTAGCAGCATCCAATTCTGAATACCAAACCTCTGACCCTCGACGAGGTGAGAAGTCTGTAGCCACCACAAAAGAGAGAGCCTGGTGCATGTGAAGATGCGATCCGGACTATTTGTCCAATAGATCTAGCTGGAAGGGTCTCGCATGAAACCTGTACTGAAGCACCTCGTAAGAGGCCACCATTTACCCCAGAAGGCGAATGGATAGATGCACTGAGATCTGGGTTGGCTTCAGGACAGCCTTCATGGGATGTCCTTAAAAAATGTTACAGGGATCGAGGTCGCAAACTTAAGGCAAGGACATCTAAGGTAAAATTTTCTGAAATATTACCTGTGCCATGCGCTAGCCCAGGGAGACAGAGGGAGATCAAGGAGGTAAATGTGTGGCTGAAGGAGGGATTTGTTTTCTTGGAAAATTGGGCACCATATTTTTTTGTCGCAATGGATTGCACCTGAACGAGGAAGGGGCAGCAGTGTTGCGGGGAAGGATGGTTAGAGGGTTGGAGGAAATTTTAAACTAGGTGACTGGGGAGAGGGATTAGAAAGATTTAGTGGGACGATCAGTGAGAGCAGTAATGAGGGATGTATTAAGTATAATGGGAGTGGAGAAGGGGGAGGGGAAAATAAGGTAACAAGGGTAAAACAAGGAATAGTAATTTAAGCAAGGAAACAGTAGAAGCAAAAAAACATAAAGAAAAGGGAATAACTAAACTAAAGTGCATGCTTGCAAATGCTAGAAGCCTATAAGGTAAAATAGGAGAATTGGAAATTATTGCATTAAAGACCAATATGATATTACAGGTATTACAGAGACATGGTGGGATGATTCTCATAACTGAGTAGCAAATTTTGGCAAAACCTCACCGAAATTTTTTTGTCGGATTCGGGTGTGTTTTGGATTCGGGTGTTTTTTTCAAAAAACCCTAAAAAACTGCTTAAATCATAGAATTTGGGGGTCATTTTGATCCCATAGTATTATTAACCTCAATAACCATAATTTCCACTCATTTTCAGTCTATTCTGAATACCTCACACCTCACAATATTATTTTTAGTCCTAAAATTTGCACCGAGGTAGCTGTGTGACTAAGCTAAGCGACCCAAGTGGCCGACACAAACACCTGGCCCATCTAGGAGTGGCACTGCAGTGTCACTCAGGATGGCCCTTCAAAAAAATACTCCCCAAACAGCACATGACGCAAAGAAAAAAAAGAGGCGCAATGAGGTAGCTGTGTGACTAAGCTAAGCGACCCAAGTGGCCGACACAAACACCTGGCCCATCTAGGAGTGGCACTGCAGTGTCACTCAGGATGGCCCTTCAAAAAAATACTCCCCAAACAGCACATGACGCAAAGAAAAAAAGAGGCGCAATGAGGTAGCTGTGTGACTAAGATAAGCGACCCAAGTGGCCGACACAAACACCTGGCCCATCTAGGAGTGGCACTGCAGTGTCACGCAGGATGGCCCTTCAAAAATATACTCCCCAAACAGCACATGACGCAAAGAAAAAAAGAGGCGCAATGAGGTAGCTGTGTGACTAAGATAAGCGACCCAAGTGGCCGACACAAACACCTGGCCCATCTAGGAGTGTCACTGCAGTGTCACGCAGGATGGCCCTTCAAAAAAATACTCCCCAAACAGCACATGACGCAAAGAAAAATGAAAGAAAAAAGAGGTGCAAGATGGAATTGTCCTTGGGCCCTCCCACCCACCCTTATGTTGTATAAACAGGACATGCACACTTTAACGAACCCATCATTTCAGCGACAGGGTCTGCCACACGACTGTGACTGAAATGACTGGTTGGTTTGGGCCCCCACCAAAAAAGAAGCAATCAATCTCTCCTTGCACAAACTGTCTCTACAGAGGCAAGATGTCCACCTCATCATCATCGTCCGATTCATCACCCCTTTCACTGTGTACATCCCACTCCTCACAGATTATTAATTCGTCCTCACTGGAATCCACCATCTCAGGTCCCCGTGTACTTTCTGGAGGCAATTGCTGCTGGTGAATGTCTCCACGGAGGAATTGATTATAATTAATTTTAATGAACATCATCTTCTCCACATTTTCTGGAAGTAACCTCGTACGCCGATTGCTGACAAGGTGAGCGGCGGCACTAAACACTCTTTCGGAGTACACACTGGAGGGAGGGCAACTTAGGTAGAATAAAGCCAGTTTCTGCAAGGGCCTCCAAATTGCCTCTTTTTCCTGCCAGTATAAGTACGGACTGTCTGACGTGCCTACTTGGATGCGGTCACTTATATAATCCTCCACCATTCTTTCAATGGTGAGAGAATCATATGCAGTGACAGTAGACGACATGTCAGTAATCGTTGGCAGGTCCTTCAGTCCGGACCAGATGTCAGCACTCGCTCCAGACTGCCCTGCATCACCGCCAGCGGGTTGGCTCGGAATTCGTAGCCTTTTCCTCGCACCCCCAGTTGCGGGAGAATGTGAAGGAGGAGATGTTGACGGGTCACGTTCCGCTTGACTTGACAATTTTCTCACCAGCAGGTCTTTGAACCTCTGCAGACTTGTGTCTGCCGGAAAGAGAGATACAACGTAGGTTTTAAATCTAGGATCGAGCACGGTGGCCAAAATGTAGTGCTCTGATTTCAACAGATTGACCACCCGTGAATCCTGGTTAAGCGAATGAAGGGCTCCATCCACAAGTCCCACATGCCTAGCAGAATCGCTCTGTTTTAGCTCCTCCTTCAATGTCTCCAGCTTCTTCTGCAAAAGCCTGATGAGGGGAATGACCTGACTCAGGCTGGCAGTGTCTGAACTGACTTCACGTGTGGCAAGTTCAAAAGGTTGCAGAACCTTGCACAACGTTGAAATCATTCTCCACTGCGCTTGAGTCAGGTGCATTCCACCTCCTTTGCCTATATCGTGGCCAGATGTATAGGCTTGAATGGCCTTTTGCTGCTCCTCCATCCTCTGAAGCATATAGAGGGTTGAATTCCACCTCGTTACCACCTCTTGCTTCAGATGATGGCAGGGCAGGTTCAGGTGTTTTTGGTGGTGCTCCAGTCTTCTGTACGCGGTGCCTGTACGCCGAAAGTGGCCCGCAATTCTTCTGGCCACCGACAGCATCTCTTGCACGCCCCTGTCATTTTTTAAATAATTCTGCACCACCAAATTCAAGGTATGTGCAAAACATGGGACGTGCTGGAATTTGCCCAGATGTAATGCACGCACAATATTGCTGGCGTTGTCCGATGCCACAAATCCCCAGGAGAGTCCAATTGGGGTAAGCCATTCTGCGATGATCTTCCTCAGTTGCCGTAAGAGGTTTTCAGCTGTGTGCATATTCTGGAAAGCGGTGATACAAAGCGTAGCCTGCCTAGGAACGAGTTGGCGTTTGCGAGATGCTGCTACTGGTGCCGCCGCTGCTGTTCTTGCAGCGGGAGGCAATACATCTACCCAGTGGGCTGTCACAGTCATGTAGTCCTGAGTCTGCCCTGCTCCACTTGTCCACATGTCCGTGGTTAAGTGGACATTTGGTACAACTGCATTTTTTAGGACACTGGTGACTCTTTTTCTGAGGTCTGTGTACATTTTCGGTATCGCCTGCCTAGAGAAATGGAACCTAGATGGTATTTGGTACCGGGGACACAGTACCTCAATCAAGTCTCTAGTTGGCTCTGAATTAACGATGGATACCGGAACCACGTTTCTCACCGCCCAGGCTGCCAAGGCCTCAGTTATCCGCTTTGCAGCAGGATGACTGCTGTGATATTTCATCTTCCTCGCAAAGGACTGTTGGACAGTCAATTGCTTACTGGAAGTAGTACAAGTGGTCTTCCGACTTCCCCTCTGGGATGACGATCGACTCTCAGCAGCAGCAACAGCAGCGCCAGCAGCAGTAGGCGTTACACTCAAGGATGCATCGGAGGAATCCCAGGCAGGAGAGGACTCGTCAGACTTGCCAGTGACATGGCCTGCAGGACTATTGGCTTTCCTGGGTAAGGAGGAAATTGACACTGAGGGAGTTGGTGGTGTGGTTTGCAGGAGCTTGGTTACAAGAGGAAGGGATTTAGTGGTCAGTGGACTGCTTCCGCTGTCACCCAAAGTTTTTAAACTTGTCACTGACTTATGATGAATGCGCTGCAGGTGACGTATAAGGGAGGATGTTCCGAGGTGGTTAACGTCCTTACCCCTACTTATTACAGCTTGACAAAGGCAACACACGGCTTGACACCTGTTGTCCGCATTTCTGTTGAAATAATTCCACACCGAAGAGCTGATTTTTTTTGTATTTTGACCAGGCATGTCAATGGCCATATTCGTCCCACGGACAACAGGTGTCTCCCCGGGTGCCTGACTTAAACAAACCACCTCACCATCAGAATCCTCCTTGTCAATTTCCTCCCCAGCGCCAGCAACACCCATATCCTCATCCTGGTGTACTTCAACAGTGACATCTTCAATTTGACTATCAGGAACTGGACTGCGGGTGCTCCTTCCAGCACTTGCAGGGGGCGTGCAAATGGTGGAAGATGCAAGCTCTTCCCGTCCAGTGTTGGGAAGGTCAGGCATCGCAACCGACACAATTGGACTCTCCTTGGGGATTTGTGATTTCGAAGAACGCACAGTTCTTTGCTGTGCTTTTGCAAGCTTAAGTCTTTTCTTTTTTCTAGCGAGAGGATGAGTGCTTCCATCCTCATGTGAAGCTGAACCACTAGCCATGAACATAGGCCAGGGCCTCAGCCGTTCCTTGCCACTCCGTGTCGTAAATGGCATATTGGCAAGTTTACGCTTCTCCTCAGACGCTTTTAATTTTGATTTTTGGGTCATTTTTTTACTGATCTTTTGTGTTTTGGATTTTACATGCTCTGTACTATGACATTGGGCATCGGTCTTGGCAGACGACGTTGATGGCATTTCATTGTCTCGGCCATGACTAGTGGCAGCAGCTTCAGCACGAGGTGGAAGTGGATCTTAATCTTTCCCTATTTTTTTAACCTCCACATTTTTGTTCTCCATATTTTAATGCGCACAACGAAAAGGCACCACAGGTATACAATGTAGATGGATGGATAGTATACTTTATGTATGACGACGAGTTACTGAAGACACAGAGGTAGGTACAGCAGTGGCCTACCGTACTGCTATATACAGTATAATGGACCCGGTGGACACTCAGCAGACTGCGTTTATAGTATTAAAAAAAAAAGACACCACAGGTATACAATGTAGATTGATGGATAGTATACTTTATGTATGACGACGAGTGACTGAAGACACATAGGTAGGTACAGCAGTGGCCTACCATACTGCTATATACAGTATAATGGACCTGGTGGACACTGTCAGCAGACTGCGTTTATAGTATAAAGAAAAAAAGACACCACAGGTATACAATGTAGTTGGATGGATAGTATACTTTATGTATGACGACGAGTGACTGAAGACACAGAGGTAGGTACAGCAGTGGCCTACCGTACTGCTATATACAGTATAATGGACCTGGTGGACACTGTCAGCAGACTGCGTTTATAGTATAAAGAAAAAAAGACACCACAGGTATACAATGTAGATGGATGGATAGTATACTTTATGTATGACGACGAGTGACTGAAGACACAGAGGTAGGTACAGCAGTGGCCTACCGTACTGCTATATACAGTATAATGGACCTGGTGGACACTGTCAGCAGACTGCGTTTATAGTATAAAGAAAAAAAGACACCACAGGTATACAATGTAGATGGATGGATAGTATACTTTATGTATGACGACGAGTGACTGAAGACACAGAGGTAGGTACAGCAGTGGCCTACCGTACTGCTATATACAGTATAAAGGACCTAGTGGACACTGTCAGCAGACTGCGTTTATAGTATAAAGAAAAAAAGACACCACAGGTATACAATGTAGATGGATGGATAGTATACTTTATGTATGACGACGAGTGACTGAAGACACATAGGTAGGTACAGCAGTGGCCTACCATACTGCTATATACAGTATAATGGACCTGGTGGACACTGTCAGCAGACTGCGTTTATAGTATAAAGAAAAAAAGACACCACAGGTATACAATGTAGTTGGATGGATAGTATACTTTATGTATGACGACGAGTGACTGAAGACACAGAGGTAGGTACAGCAGTGGCCTACCGTACTGCTATATACAGTATAATGGACCTGGTGGACACTGTCAGCAGACTGCGTTTATAGTATAAAGAAAAAAAGACACCACAGGTATACAATGTAGATGGATGGATAGTATACTTTATGTATGACGACGAGTGACTGAAGACACAGAGGTAGGTACAGCAGTGGCCTACCGTACTGCTATATACAGTATAATGGACCTGGTGGACACTGTCAGCAGACTGCGTTTATAGTATAAAGAAAAAAAGACACCACAGGTATACAATGTAGATGGATGGATAGTATACTTTATGTATGACGACGAGTGACTGAAGACACAGAGGTAGGTACAGCAGTGGCCTACCGTACTGCTATATACAGTATAAAGGACCTAGTGGACACTGTCAGCAGACTGCGTTTATAGTATAAAGAAAAAAAGACACCACAGGTATACAATGTAGATGGATGGATAGTATACTTTATGTATGACGACGAGTGACTAAAGACACAGAGGTAGGTACAGCAGTGGCCTACCGTACTGCTATATACAGTATAATGGACCTGGTGGACACTGTCAGCAGACTGCGTTTATAGTATAAAGAAAAAAAGACACCACAGGTATACAATGTAGATGGATGGATAGTATACTTTATGTATGACGATGAGTGACTGAAGACACAGAGGTAGGTACAGCAGTGGCCTACCGTACTGCTATATACAGTATAATGGACCTGGTGGACACTGTCAGCAGACTGCGTTTATAGTATAAAGAAAAAAAGACACCACAGGTAAGGTATACAATGTAGATGGATGGATAGTATACTTTATGTATGACGACGAGTGACTGAAGACACAGAGGTAGGTACAGCAGTGGCCTACCGTACTGCTATATACAGTATAATGGACCTTGTGGACACTGTCAGCAGACTGCGTTTAAATTTATAGTATAAAGAAAAAAAGACACCACAGGAGTGTTTTTCAGGCAGACAAACGTATACTGGTGGTCACTGTCAGCAAAACTGTGCACTGTACTCCTGCTATAGCTGCTCCCCAGTCTCCCCCACAATTAAGCAGTGTGAGCACTCAGCACAGTCAGATATATCATGCAGCACACTGAGGCTGAGCACAGATTTGGTATGGAGCGTTTTTTTCAGGCAGAGAACGGATAAAAAAAACCTAGCAAAACTCTGCACTGTACACCTCCTGAGTCCTAACAGCTGCTCCCCAATCCTCCCCACAATAAGCTAAGCAGTAGGACTCCTCCCCCTTATTTCCTCACTGACTGATTGCATCTTCTGGGACTCTCCGCACGGCTCCGGTATACCATCTACGGGAGCAAACAGTGCGGGCTCCAGAATAGGACACAGCCGTACTCCCAGCTCCGTACAGCGTTAGTGGATAACCAGCAGCCTCTCTCCCCTACATTTCCAACGGACGGTGCCAGTCCAGGGAGATCGAGGTGTCCCACTAAGTATTTGATTCCTGCAGCGGGCTTTCCATTATAGCAGCCGCACACCTGTCTCTCCCTACAGACTGCAACGGGCGGTGCACGCCCAGGGATAACAGGCTAAATAGCGGGACCCCGGCCAGCACGGCTAACACTTTCAACTCTGCAATTCAATCTGGGCTTTCTGGGCTCACCCGAGGACGCTCGGGACCACTCAGCTCTATCGGAGAGGTAATCTAACCATTCATTATCACCTATATCGGCTCCTGGAACTTTGAGACGTTTCAGAATACAGCTCTTGAATATAGAGCCTATGATTGTATTCAATATTTATATTTAATCTTCACATCTAGTAATTGTGTTTGACTGAACATTCAATAGTGTCTAACAAACAGCATTGGTAACTTTACTGCAACAATTATTACAATTTATTTGCTGCTAGTCATCTAGTTGACATTTTTGTTGACACACACTTGCAACTGATGTGAGTGTAGAAAATTCTTGATACAGAAATTCAGTGAGGATAAGGGTTTTTATGTTAGATATATATCTGGTGTATTGTGCAATTTTTATTGTATCTTAATAAATATTTTTTATAATATATCAAAAATTCCCTTGGACCCTTTGGTTGTGAATTAACCCTGGATCGCAGTGTCAGTAAGTGTTGAGCGCTTCTATTTTCCACCCATTTTTTCTCCAGCTCATCAGTATAGGAGTAACACACTACTCCTTATAGAGGCGCGCACACTTCTGACACTTGTGATCTTATCTCTAAGACATTAGCTTTGTTTAAATTTATTTAAGATAATTGAGACACATTGGCGCAGCAAAAAAATCTCCCTTCCTTGTTCATGGCCGAGACGATGAAATGCCATCAACGACGTATGCCCAATGTCATAGTACAGAGCATGTAAAATGCAAAACACAAAAGATCAGTAAAAAAATTACCCAAAAATCTAAATTAAAAGCGTCTGAGGAGAATCGTAAACTTGCCAATATGCCATTTACGACACGGAGTGGCAAGGAACGGCTAAGGCCCTGGCCTATGTTCATCGCTAGTGGTTCAGCTTCACATGAGGATGGAAGCACTCAGCCTCTCGCTAGAAAAATGAAAAGACTTAAGCTGGCAAAAGCACAGCAAAGAACTGTGCGTTCTTCGAAATCACAAATCCCCAAGGAGAGTCCAATTGTGTCGGTTGCGATGCCTGACCTTCCCAACACTGGACGGGAAGAGCTTGCGCCTTCCACCATTTTCACGCCCCCTGCAAGTGCTGGAAGGAGCACCCGCAGTCCAGTTCCTGATAGTCAAATTGAAGATGTCACTGTTGAAGTACACCAGGATGAGGATATGGGTGTTGCTGGCGCTGGGGAGGAAATTGACAAGGAGGATTCTGATGGTGAGGTGGTTTGTTTAAGTCAGGCACCCGGGGAGACACCTGTTGTCCGTGGGACGAATATGGCCATTGACATGCCTGGTCAAAATACAAAAAAATCAGCTCTTCGGTGTGGAATTATTTCAACACAAATGCGGACAACAGGTGTCAAGCCGTGTGTTGCCTTTGTCAAGCTATAATAAGTAGGGGTAAGGATGTTAACCACCTCGGAACATCCTCCCTTATACGTCACCTGCAGCGCGTTCATCATAAGTCAGTGACAAGTTCAAAAACTTTGGGCGACAGCGGAAGCAGTCCACTGACCAGTAAATCCCTTCCTCTTGTAACCAAGCTCACGCAAACCACACCACCAACTCCCTCAGTGTCAATTTCCTCCTTACCCAGGAAAGCCAATAGTCCTGCAGGCCATGTCACTGGCAAGTCTGACGAGTTCTCTCCTGCCTGGGATTCCTCCGATACATCCTTGAGTGTAACGCCTACTGCTGCTGGCGCTGCTGTTGTTGCTGCTGGGAGTCGATGGTCATCCCAGAGGGGAAGTCGGAAGACCACTTGTACTACTTCCAGTAAGCAATTGACTGTCCAACAGTCCTTTGCGAGGAAGATGAAATATCACAGCAGTCATCCTGCTGCAAAGCGGATAACTGAGGCCTTGGCAGCCTGGGCGGTGAGAAACGTGGTTCCGGTATCCATCGACACTTGAGAGCCAACTATAGACTTGATTGAGGTACTGTGTCCCCGGTACCAAATACCATCTAGGTTCCATTTCTCTAGGCAGGCGATACCGAGAATGTACACAGATGTCAGAAAAAGAGTCACCAGTGTCCTAAAAAATGCAGTTGTACCCAATGTCCACTTAACCACGGACATGTGGACAGGTGTAGCAGGGCAGACTCAGGACTACATGACTGTGACATCCCACTGGGTAGATGTATTGCCTCCCGCAGCAAGAACAGCAGCGGCGGCACCAGTAGCAGCATCTCGCAAACGCCAACTCGTTCCTAGGCAGGCTACGCTTTGTATCACCGCTTTCCAGAATACGCACACAGCTGAAAACCTCTTACGGCAACTGAGGAAGATCATCGCAGAATGGCTTACCCCAATTGGACTCTCCTGGGGATTTGTGGCATCAGACAACGCCAGCAATATTGTGCGTGCATTACATCTGGGCAAATTCCAGCACGTCCCATGTTTTGCACATACCTTGAATTTGGTGGTGCAGAATTATTTAAAAAACGACAGGGGCGTGCAAGAGATGCTGTCGGTGGCCAGAAGAATTGCAGGCCACTTTCGGCGTACAGGCACCGCGTACAGAAGACTGGAGCACCACCAAAAACACCTGAACCTGCCCTGCCATCATCTGAAGCAAGAGGTGGTAACGAGGTGGAATTCAACCCTCTATATGCTTCAGAGGATGGAGGAGCAGCAAAAGGCCATTCAGCCTATACATCAGCCCACGATATAGGCAAAGGAGGTGGAATGCACCTGTCTCAAGCGCAGTGGAGAATGATTTCAATGTTGTGCAAGGTTCTGCAACCTTTTGAACTTGCCACACGTGAAGTCAGTTCAGACACTGCCAGCCTGAGTCAGGTCATTCCCCTCATCAGGCTTTTGCAGAAGAAGCTGGAGGCATTGAAGGAGGAGCTAAAACAGAGCGATTCCGCTAGGCATGTGGGACTTGTGGATGGAGCCCTTCATTCGCTTAACCAGGATTCACGGGTGGTCAATCTGTTGAAATCAGAGCACTACATTTTGGCCACCGTGCTCGATCCTAGATTTAAAACCTACGTTGTATCTCTCTTTCCGGCAGACACAAGTCTGCAGAGGTTCAAAGACCTGCTGGTGAGAATATTGTCAAGTCAAGCGGAACGTGACCCGTCACCATCTCCTCCTTCACATTCTCCCGCAACTGGGGGTGCGAGGAAAAGGCTAAGAATTCCGAGCCCACCCGCTGGCGGTGATGCAGGACAGTCTGGAGCGAGTGCTGACATCTGGTCCGGACTGAAGGACCTGCCAACGATTACTGACATGTCGTCTACTGTCACTGCATATGATTCTGTCACCATTGAAAGAATGGTGGAGGATTATATGAGTGACCGCATCCAAGTAAACGTCAGACAGTCCGTACGTATACTGGCAGGAAAAAGAGGCAATTTGGAGGCCCTTGCAGAAACTGGCTTTATTCTACCTAAGTTGCCCTCTCTCCAGTGTGTACTCCGAAAGAGTGTTTAGTGCCGCCGCTCACCTTGTCAGCAATCGGCGTACGAGGTTACTTCCAGAAAATGTGGAGAAGATGATGTTCATTAAAATTAATTATAATCAATTCCTCCGTGGAGACATTCACCAGCAGCAATTGCCTCCAGAAAGTACACGGGGACCTGAGATGGTGGATTCCAGTGGGGACGAATTAATAATCTGTGAGGAGGGGGATGCACACAGTGAAAGGGGTGATGAATCGGACGATGATGATGAGGTGGACATCTTGCCTCCGTAGAGCCAGTTTGTGCAAGGAGAGATTGATTGCTTCTTTTTTGGTGGGGGCCCAAACCAACCAGTCATTTCAGTCACAGTCGTGTGGCAGACCCTGTCGCTGAAATGATGGGTTCGTTAAAGTGTGCATGTCCTGTTTATACAACATAAGGGTGGGTGGGAGGGCCCAAGGACAATTCCATCTTGCACCTCTTTTTTCTTTCATTTTTCTTTGCGTCATGTGCTGTTTGGGGAGTATTTTTTTGAAGGGCCATCCTGCGTGACACTGCAGTGCCACTCCTAGATGGGCCAGGTGTTTGTGTCGGCCACTAGGGTCGCTTAGCTTAGTCACACAGCTACCTCATTGCGCCTCTTTTTTTCTTTGCGTCATGTGCTGTTTGGGGAGTATTTTTTTGAAGGGCCATCCTGCGTGACACTGCAGTGCCACTCCTAGATGGGCCAGGTGTTTGTGTCGGCCACTAGGGTCGCTTAGCTTAGTCACACAGCTACCTCATTGCGCCTCTTTTTTTCTTTGCGTCATGTGCTATTTGGGGAGTATTTTTTTGAAGGGCCATCCTGCGTGACACTGCAGTGCCACTCCTAGATGGGCCAGGTGTTTGTGTCGGCCACTTGGGTCGCTTATCTTAGTCACACAGCTACCTCATTGCTCCTCTTTTTTTCTTTGCGTCATGTGCTGTTTGGGGAGTATTTTTTTGAAGGGCCAACCTGCGTGACACTGCAGTGCCACTCCTAGATGGGCCAGGTGTTTGTGTCGGCCACTAGGGTCGCTTAGCTTAGTCACACAGCTACCTCATTGCGCCTCTTTTTTTCTTTGCGTCATGTGCTGTTTGGGGAGTATTTTTTTGAAGGGCCATCCTGCGTGACACTGCAGTGCCACTCCTAGATGGGCCAGGTGTTTGTGTCGGCCACTTGGGTCGCTTAGCTTAGTCATCCAGCGACCTCGGTGCAAATTTTAGGACTAAAAATAATATTGTGAGATGTGAGGTGTTCAGAATAGACTGAAAATGAGTGGAAATTATGGTTATTGAGGTTAATAATACTATGGGATCAAAATGACCCCCAAATTCTATGATTTAAGCTGTTTTTTAGGGTTTTTTGAAAAAAACGCCCGAATCCAAAACACACCCGAATCCGACAAAAAAATTTCGGTGAGGTTTTGCCAAAACGCGTTCGAACCCAAAACACGGCCGCGGAACCGAACCCAAAACCAAAACACAAAACCCGAAAAATTGCCGGTGCACATCACTACTAACTACTATAACTAACGGAGAGGACGCCAGCCACGTCCTCTCCCTATCAATCTCAATGCACGTGTGAAAATGGCGGCGACGTGCGGCTGCTTATATAGAATCCGAATCTCGCGAGAATCCTACAGCGGGATGATGACGTTCGGGCGCGCTCGGTTTACCCGAGCCACACGGGAGAATCCGAGTACGGCTCGGACCCGTGTAAAAAGGCTAAAGTTCGGGGGGGTTCGGTTTCCGAGAAACCGAACCCGCTCATCACTAGTTATTATATTAAACCATTCTTTAAACCATATTTGAAGAAAGTTATTTACAAGGGGACTGGAGATAATGTGGAGGCACTGTGGGTTGAAATTTCTATTGGGGGAATAGGAACAAAAAAACTTTTAATAGCGACATGTTACAAACCACCAGACATTAGTTTGACTGAGGAGGTACAACTATTCCAGCAAATTGAAAAAGCAGCAGGACTGGAGGATGTCCTAATCATTGGGGATTTTAATTATCCTGACATAAATTGGAACAACGTATCAAGTGTTACATCTAGGGGAAACAGGTTCTTAAATATACTAAAAGATCACTACTTGTCTCAAGTAATCAAGGAGCCTACTAGAAACAGGGTTTTGCTGGACCTAGTACTAACTAATAATGTAGAGATAATAACAAATACTAAAGTGGGGGAGACCTTGGGAAACAGCGTTCATATATGGTCACATTCGAAATTATGGGGGTGATTCCGAGTTGTTAGCTCGCTAGCAGAATTTAGCAGCATTGCACACGCTAGGCCGCCGCCCTCTGGGAGTGTATCTTAGCTTAGCAGAATAGCGAACGAAAGATTTGCAGAATTGCGGATAGAAATTTCTTAGCAGTTTCTGAGTAGCTCCAGACCTGCTCACAGATTGCGATCAGCTTAGGCCGTTTAATTCCTGGTTTGACGTCACACACACGCCCAGCCACTCCCCCGTTTCTCCAGACACTCCCGCGTTTTTCCCTGACACGCCTGCGTTTTTCCGCACACTCCCAGAAAACGGCCAGTTTCCGCCCAGAAACACCCACTTCCTGTCAATCACACTCCGATCACTTCAACAATGAAAATTCTTCGTTCGGATGTGAGTAAATCTACTAAGTTTTGTGCTAAAATACTTAGCGCATGCGCACTGCGTACCATGCACATGCGCATTTTAGCCTTAATCGCTCCGTTGCGAAAATCGGCAACGAGCTAACAACTCAGAATGACCCCCTATGTTTCAAAAACATCACTATAACGGTTCTACCAAGACTTTTACTGTAACTTTAGAAAAGCAAATTTCGATGGATTGAAACAAGCACTAAAGGATATTGACTGGGATATTTTGTTCCATGGTAAGAATACTGCTGAAATGTGGGATGCTTTTAAAAGTTTGCTCAATAAATATTCTCATAAATTCAGTCGCATGAGCAGCAAGCAAAGGGGCTCAAAAAACAAACTGATGTGGCTTAATAAGGAGGTTAAGGAATTAATGAATAAAAGAAGCGCACGTTCAAAGCGTTTAATTCAGATGGGAAGGCAGGGTCATTCCACTGCTACAAGGAATGTAACAAGATTTGCAAAAAAGAAATCGGAGCAGCTAAAATACAAAACTAAAAGCAAATTGCTAAGGAGAGTAAAACAAACCCAAAAAGTTTTTTTTAAGTACAGAATATAAACAGTAAAAGGTTAAAAAAGAGAATATAGGACCATTAAAAGGAGAGTTGGGAGTATTGATAAATGATGACAAACTAAAAGTAGAAATATTAGACAATTTTTTTCATCAGTGGTTACTAGAGAGGACCAGCTGTTGGAAGTAGTGAATAACACAAGTATTGATAATATACTGTTGCTTAGCACTTATTTGAGTGAGGAAGTAGTCTGTGAGGGACTAAACAAGGTTAAGATGAATAAATCTCTTGGTCCAGATTGACTTCACCCAAGGGTTTTTATGGAGCTTAACTCAGAACTAGCAAGGCCTTTAAATTTAATTTTCTATGACTCAATTAAAACAGGCATGATACCACAGGACTGGCGTATAACAGAGGTAATCCCAATATTTAAAAAGGGTAGCAAAACTCATCCTGGTAACTATAGACCGGTTAGTTTGGCATTAATTGTGGGGAAAATATTGGCAGGGATATTAAAGGATAGCATACAGGATTACTTGGATACCTCCAATGTTATCAATAGGAACAAGTATGGTTTAATGAGGGACAGGTCATGCCAAACTAACTTAATTAGCTTCTACGAGAAAGTGAGCAAAACTCTTGACCAGGGTAATGCTGTAGATGTGGTCTATTTAGATTTTACAAAAGCCTTTGACGCAGTGCCTCACAAGAGGCCGATTTTCAAAATAAGAGAGCTCGGCCTAGGAAACACCATTTGTACTTGGCTAGACAACGGAACAGCGAGTTGTGGTTAATGGGATGTTCTCCAACTGGGCCACTGTATTTAGTGGAATACCGTAAGGGTCAGTACTCGGGCCACTACTGTTCAATATATTTATTAATGGACTAGGAATAGGTCTGGAAAGCCTGGTATCAATTTTTGCAGATGATACCATACTATGTAGGGTAATTAACTCAGCCAAGGATTGAAAGTTCCTACAGAATTACTTACTTTACTTAAAATGGAAGTTTGGTAAACCAAATGGAGAATGAGGTTTAACAAAGAAAAATGTAAAGTCATGCACTTTAGAACTAAAAATAACCATGCAACCTACAAATTAAATGGAGAGAATTTAGAGGAAACAGTAACAGAAAAAGACTTGGGGGTGCTCAATCATAATACATTTAACAACAGTACCCAATGTCAGAGTGCAGCAATGAAGGCAATTAAGATATCAGCATGCATAAAATGGGGAATTGAGACAAGGGATGAGAGTGTAATCCTACCATTATATAAATCATTGGTATGGCCACACCTTGAATATTGTGTATGGTTGTGGGCGCCACACTATAAAAAAGATACTAGAGCTGGAAAGGGTTCAGAGATGAGCTACAAATTGATAAAGGGTTTTGAGGAACTGGAATACACGGAAAGGCTTACTAGGTTAAATATGTTTACACTTCGAAAAAAGGTGTCTAAGAGGAGACGTTATTAATATATATAAAGGGACAATACATGGAGCTATCAGGAGATTTTTTATTAAGAGATGTCTGCAAAGGACACGCGGACACCCTCTGAGGTTAGAGGAGAGAACATTTCATACCCAAAGAAGGAAGGAGTTCTTCACAGTAAGGGCAGTAAGGATCTGGAATTTTTTTTTTACCAGAGAAGGTCGTAATGGCGGACACAGTCATTAAATTTAAGAATGGGTTGGATAAATTTCTAACTGAAAAAAATATCCAAGGATATAGCCTTTAAAAAGATTGTATTGCATAACTACGGGTATATCTGGTTAGTTACAGAATAGTATAGGATCTAAATAAAGGTTGAACTCGATGGACAACTTGTTTTATTTCAACCTTATTAACTATGTTATTATGTTTACTATTTTAGCCTATTTAACTTTTTTTTTAAATGCAGATCCAAAACCCAAACATGTGAGGGTGGTTTTGCAAAACCAGAATACAAAAATAATCCAGATCCAAAACCAAGAAATGGGGTTCAGCGCACATCTCTGTGTTAGATGAATAGGACTCAGTACGAAATGTGCAGTTTGGTTCTCCAGAATTCTGAATCCACATAAATTTTGCGAATCCAAACTGAACCATAACCTGGTCCGGATCTCCCTAGGAGATTCAATACTAACCAATGCCCGGAGCAGATCTTCCCGTGGTTTGGAATTCGGAGTTAAAATTCGAATTTCAGGGTTTGGATTGCGAAAATAACACGATTTTAACTGTTTTTAAAGATTTTCTGTAGATTTTTGTTGATTTTTATCACTGATTATGGATTATTTTATTGATTTAAAACTGAATCCAAACCAAAACACCTGAGGATGGATTTAACAAAACCCAAACACGATGATGAATTAGAACCAAAACACAGGGGTGTACACATCTCTCGAAAAAACTCAATGGATGATGCAAAATAGATTTTTTTAACATTATTGGAGAGAAATTACTTATCTTGAGACATACACCAGAATGAAGTGTTCAGTTCCAATATCCAACTCAGATAATTCCACAGACGTGCACTGAAAAGTAAACATATTAAAATGTTAACTTTGAAGTGCAACATTAATATTCAACAGTATGATTTGGAGATTCGTATTTGCACAATGCTCCTTTTATTTCTCTCTGTTAGCCGAACTAGAAATTAAGAATGCATGCCATTATTTTCAAGAATATCACAGTTATTTGCCTAGCTTTTCTTTTATTGAAAATAGATGTATGGTGAATTCTAATAGCTACATTACCTCTAATATAACTGTTCCAATCTGAATAATCAAAGTTGCTTGCATCTAAAATAGCAATTATTAATTTGAAAAATGTTATGCCTTAAGTTGAACCTCTCCCTCAAGGAAGAATAAGGCATCACTTGATAAAACTGTAGGCCGACGCTGTTCATTTTCCGTCCTCATGAGCATCTGGAACAGGACACATATGGAGGAAATGTTGGCTTCAGTATAAAGGAGAGTTATAGCAAACCTTCTAAAGGGGACAGGTAGCAAAGTTGCCCATAGCAACCAATCAGTTTCTAGCTATCATTTTATAGAATGTACTTGATAAATGATAGCTAGAAGCTGATTGGTTCTCCACTTGTAATTACTTTTCTTCCATTTACGGCCCTGCCGACGGCTACTGGACATGTGCATCCGGATCTTCTGCTGCCCACCATAGATGGATTGCAGGGCTAGCCCATTGCAGTTAACACATGCAAGAACTTTAAAGCTCCACTTTCTGAATCTTGTCACAGTAAATACCTTCCTCATAGAATTCTCTGATCTCTACTGCTTGCTATATTGGTAAATCCCAGTCACACCTAATTCTGCCCTTAAACATGCGTAAACAGCAGTTTCCACATATTTTAAGGGATTAAGGTGGTCATTTCCGAGTTGTTCGCTCGTTGCCGTTTTATCGCAGCGCTGCGGTCAAGGGAAAAATAGGCAATTATGCGCATGCGCATGGTACGCAACGCGCATGCGCTAAGTACTTTCACACAAAACTTTATAGTTTTACCCAAGCTCCAGCTATGTTTTTCAGTCGCTGGAGTGATCATAGTGTGATTGACAGGAAGTGGGTGTTTCTGGGCGGCAACTCAGCGTTTTCAGGGAGTGTGCTAAAAAACACAGGCGTGCCAGACAAAAACGCAGGAGTGGCTGGAGAAACGGGGGAGTGGCTGGCCGGACGCAGGGCGTGTTTGTGACGTCAAACCAGGAACTAAACAGACTGAGGTGATCGCAATCTAGGAGTAGGTCTGGAGCTACTCAGAAACTGCATGATTTTTTTTAGTAGCAATTTTGCTACTCTTTCGTTCGCAATTCTGCTAAGCTAAGATACACTCCCAGAGGGCGGAGGCCTAGCGTGTGCAATGCTGCTAAAAGCAGCTAGCGAGCGATCAACTCGGAATGACCACCTAAGTGATTAATAAATAGGCCCTCTATTGTTCATCAACAACCTATCTTATTATCTAGGGGTGTGATGCACTAATTGGCCACTCCCTTACTGAGAGCTTAAAACCAACAACACGGTAGGTGAACAACACAAGGAAAATAACAGCAACAGTATGGTGTCATGTAAACCACAGCAATAGCAATGAGTTACAAGCAAGGTGGTACATTCAGGGCTTAAAATGGTCCTGGAGACCCCACCCACCTATTAGGCGGAGCCAGGGCCGGTGCTAGAGTTTTGTGCAAGCCCCTGCAAACTAAAAACTGCTGAAGACACGTGTTACAAAAAATGGGTGTTGTCTCACAAGGAAGGGTCGTGGTCACACAATAGTACCCCCAATTCAAATTACACCATACAGTAGCACAATATCATTAACATTACACCGCACATAGTGCCTCTGATACATATTAGGCCACAAATAGTGCCTCAAATTCATATAACACCACATAGTAGTGCCCCTTATTGATGTTATGACACACAGAAGTGACCCTTATTTACATTACGTCACTCAGTAGTGCCTCTTATACACATAACTCTACACAGTAGTGCCCCTTATATGTTACACTACACAGTAGTGCCCCTTACAAACAATGCCCACAGTAGTAGTGGCCCAGTACACAATGCACACAGTAGTAGTGCCTCTTACACATAATGTCCACAGTAGTGTCCCTTACACGTAATGCCCACAGTAGTGCTGCATATACATATTATGCACACAGTACTGCCCTTTATACCTGTAAAGCCCACAGCAGTAGTGCCCCTTATATATATAATGCTCATATCTCTGCCTCTGTCACTCGAGCACCTGCTTTGTGTCCCTTCCGTAGCTTCCCTGTCTCTGTGCCCCTCCAGCCCAAGCTCTTGTCACAAAGGATGTAATTAAGGAGAAGCCTACTCTCCGACAGTGCCGTGTCCACTGATTAGCTCAGCTGTGATTTTAGGGGTCTGTTTATCAATAATAGCATTTGTAATGTGATCTTGGTGCGGTGTTAGTGCCTACGATTTTATTGCTGGATGCAATTACACCGGCAGATACGGATTAAGGCATACCTGCCCACAGGTGTCATGAACGTGGTGAGCATGGATGGTTCCTTGTCCAAGGTGATCTACAGTACCAGATTCCACATTTGACATTCAGAGTGTTATCTATATCTGCATTTGACATATTAGCTATTACTTGATCCACAGTTCTGAAGGGGTGATGGTGTCTCATCAGAGCTTTGTTCAAATGTACAGGGTCATTTCAGGATGTTTTTTTACTGCAGCAAGCAACTCATGGGGTGGCTTCTACTACTGGAGCAATGACACCCAATGCTGTCATGCAATTTAATTCTGCTATCACTTTGTCCTTCATAGTGAGAGGCACAAATCTGGATGCACATGTTGTGAGAAAGGGAGCCTCATTTAAATGCATGAGATACATAAGCGTTGCATAACCCAGTCTTGAGGCTGCTCCTCCATCCCCCTGCCTCATGCCTTGAACAGCTCTGCTTTGCGTACATACTGCCATCAGGCTACCTCCTGCTTACTTGCACCTCATATCATCTGTCTGTCGCCCCTTCCCACTAGATTGTTAGCTCTTCAGAGCACGGCCCTCTTTCCTCTTGTTGTCTAAGCCCTCTTCTCGACACATTTCACTCGCAGCTCTCCCCTACTCAGCGACCATCTTTACCTGCTTTTTCTTCTACTGGTAAAGGCTCATCTCTATCTATGGCCGCCTGCCCCAACTAATACGATGATTACTCCCTCGCTACTTACATCTTAGCTGTATTATGTTTTGAGAATTGAGGTGCTCTTTGTTACCTGTACTCTATTTCTGTTATTTAATTACTGTATTGCTAAGTTTTGTCTCCCTGTACTGTCCTTTGTACGGCGCTGCAAAACAGTTGTTGCGCCTTATAAATAAAATGTAATAATAATAATAATACCTGACTGGCTTTAAAATTGGAAGATCAGCAAAGTCTTGAACATCCTATACACATCAGCGCGTAAAGTTATTAATACCTATTTTATCTGGTCTGGCAAACTTGTGAGCAGTTTGACCTGACTGTCCACTATATAAAACTCAGCAAAAAGTATGTGGATTGCAGGATGGCCATTACTGTGGTCCTGATTAAATGGCCACCTTAAGCAATTTGATTCACAGTTTGAGAGCAGTCAATAGGTGTTTTGGAGTTTGTGCCTTGGAGAAGTTCCAGATGTTCTCACAGTCAGGAAACTCCTGATTGGCTAGTGTCACTAAAGGTGGTTAGAGGACTGATAGGAGGCAAAAAGACAGCACTCTTCACTGCTTTCCTCCTGCCAGAAGCCTCATTATGCTGTCCAAAGATGGCAAACGGAAATCTGCGATTTCCGTTCTTTTCTAAATCGTTCTATCCATACCACTGTATGGGAATGCGATATCTACACTAATCAGGGACACCGCTGGGGTTACCTGAGATTTCGCCATTTCTCTGTATGCAGAGCCGGCCATAGGCATAGGCAAACTAGGCAATTGCCTAGGGCATTTGATATGCCTAGGGGCATCAGCAGCTTCTGCTGATTAAAATGATATGTGGCATGCCTATATTCTGTATGTAGCATTTCATATGCAGATACAGCCACCGTCTCATATAGTATATAGGCATGCTGCATATTATTTTAATCAGCAGAATCTGCTTGTGCACCCTAGCCACATAGCAATGCAAATAAGATGCATTTTCATAAAAAAAAGTGCCCGACATTGGCATTGAGGCAAGATTTATGAGGACACATCTGTATCCAAGCAGAGGCAGAGGTCACAGTGTTAGTGGCAGTGTGAGTGCTGTGTGCATGTGAGTGGGTTGGTTGTGCAGTAGTGTTCAGAATATGTGTAAGGAGCATTATGTGTGTCATGTAAAAATGCATTAATAATGTGCAACATATGTGTAAAGGGGCACTATGTGTGTCATTATGTGTATAAGGGCATTAATAATGTGTGGCATATGTGTAACAGGGTACTACTGTATGTGTGTCATTATGTGTATAGGGGCACTAATAATGTGCAGCAAATGTGTAGGGGCACTATTTGTGTCATTATGTGTAAGGCACATTATGTGTAAAAGGGCATTAATAAAGGTTGTCATAATATGTAAGGTGCATTATGTTTATAAGGACATTAATAATGTGTCTCATATGTGTAAGGGGCATTACTGTGTGGTATTATGTGTATAAAGGCATTACTAATGTGTGGCATTATGTGTATAAGGTGCTCTACTATGTGGCGTTGCGTATAGAAAGGGCACTACTGTGTCATCTAATGTGAATAAAGAGCAATAGGGTGTGGTGTAATGTGAATAACGAGCAATTCAGTGTGATGTAATGTGAATAAGGGGCTCTACTGTGAGGAGTAACGTTTATAAGGTAAAGTGATACTACTGTGGGATGTAATATGAATTATGGACACTATCGCATGATCAAATGTGAATAAAGTTGCAATACTGTGTGGCGTAATTGGAATTGGGGTGACTATTGTGTGGTCATGACCCTTGCCAGCAAAAACACCCCCCTTTTTGGGCTGTGCACCAAATGTGCAAGCTGATCCTATTTAAAATATAGGGGGTACAAACATCAAAATAAGGACTGCTATGGGTGAGGGGTGATGGTGCTGGGAAAGAGGTGCAAGGTCAGAGGCGGAACCAGCAGTGGTGCTAGGGGGCACCAGCTAAAATCTTGCCTAGGGCATCATATTGTTTAGGGCCGGCTCTGTATGTAAAGAAGCTGTGAAAAGCCGTGTTATCACTGTGGTCGAGTGATAAAGAGCTTTTCACTGATGCTCGAATACACTTCTTAGTACAGTAAAGCTATATGATTCCAAAAATGTTTCTTTTTATAGGTTCTTTTTGCTTGGCCTTTAGAAATTCCCCTTTTAAAGGGGTCCATTCTAGTGTAATATTTCCCCTCCATTTTTATAATATGCACCTTTAACCACTTATTTTTGTCCAAAAATATCCCCAAAATTGTTGATTTGTTTTATTATCAATTCATGTAAATAATAGCTAATTAAACTTCTTTCATTTTTTTTTAAATATGCAGACCTGATAATAAAATTATACTTCATTAAGGTTATAAAGCTACATTTACACAATTTGATAACAAATATTTTGGGAACGGAATTTTTAAAAATGTTTTACTGCAGGATTGCTGTTCACATGCTGGATGGAGAGTGGTGCAGGCAGCTGTGAGGTCGGGCTGCAGGAAGACTGTCTTCCTGCAGCCACCGCTGTGATCCTCACACTGTGTCCAGAGAGGGAGGACGGGACTGCAGGGGGCTGACACTGCTGCAGCTGGAAGATCACCATCTGATGTGACCATGTCAGGATTAAAGTATATTATTAGAATGATATAAAAAGAATTGTTTAGTATTTCATTTTCTAGGAATAGAGATTTACTTTGTTTCATTATAGTGGATTATTTAATTATTTGGATTAAACCTTGTAAACTGTCGATTCCCCTCTTGCTTTAAGCTTTGGGGAGATAGGGATGTTTGTCGAGCATGGCTGCAAGTGTTAAGAATTTTATATAGGCCTCAGCCCAAGAGAGAAACATTTTGACAAGGATTTATGTGAGTAGCAGCTGTGCATGCAATATACTACAGTAAATATGTTCAAAAACCAATGTGGCTTACTGCCTGGAGTCTTACAGGACCCTAGTGAGTGTTTTGCAGAGCTAGGTCTTTTAAATAAGACACGGAGAGAAAAAAAATCCTCCGTGTTCTCTTGATTATTGCGTTATCACTCGTAAGCTGTATGACTGTATATATTTTGCTGAATTTCATTTCAGAAAACGGACTCAAATTATCTTCAATTTTTGCTTTTAGCAGATCTTGTCTGAGATGGAGATTACCCTAACGCTGAAGGAAATATTTCCATATGTTTTTTAAATAGTGTAAAATAGAATGCATCACTGGAATGTCAGAATAGTTCCATTTGACCAGAAAATTAATCAGCAGTTGCTGATGGATGGCCATACCATGATAGGATAGGCAGATTGTTTTGGGGTATTACACGTTGGTTCACTAATGATAAATAACCAATAATATATAGTTACAGTATTTAAATAAAAACAAGTGTGCACTAAGTTGCTGAGTTTGCGTTTCTGACCATTCACGATAAGAGCAGCAGGCACCAAGGCTCCATGGGTGGAAAAATATCAGGATCCAGAGATACAGGCCAGAGCCCAGAGTCATATACTGTATAGAGATGTGCACCAGACTTTTTTCGGGATTTGTGTTTTGGTTTTGGATTCGGTTCCACGGCCGTGTTTGGCAAAACCTCCCTTAAAAATTTTTGTCGGATTGAGGTGTGTTTTGGATTGGGGTGTTTTATTTCAAAAACCCCTCAAAAACAGCTTAAATAATAGAATTTGGGGCAATTTTGATCCTATAGTATTTGTAACCTCAATAACCATGATTTCCACTCATTTACAGTCTATTCTGAACACCTCACACCTCACAATATTATTTTTAGTCCTAAAATTTGCACCGAGGTCGCTGGATGACTAAGCTAAGCGACCCAAGTGGGTGGCACAAACACCTGGTCAATCTAGGAGTGGCACTGCAGTGTCAGACAGGATGGCACTTAAAAAAATAGTCCCCAAACAGCACATGATGCAAAGATAAAAAAAAAAGAGGTGCAAGATGGAATTGTCCTTGGGCCCTCCCACCCACCCTTATGTTGTATAAACAGGACATGCACACTTTAACAAACCCATCATTTCAGCTACAGGGTCTGCCTCACGACTGTGGCTGAAATGACTGGTTGGTTTGGGCCCCCACCAAAAAAGAAGCAATCAATCTCTCCTTGCACAAACTGGCTCTACAGAGGCAAGATGTCCACCTACTCCTCATCCTCCGATGCCTCACCCCTTTCACTGTGTACATCCCCCTCCTCACAGAGTATTAATTCGTCCCCACTGGAATCCACCATCACAGGTCCCTGTGTAATTTCTGGAGGCAATTGCTGGTAAATGTTTCCACGGAGGAATTGATTATAATTCATTTTGATGAACATCATCTCCACATTTTGTGGAAGTAACCTCCTACGCCGATCGCTGACAAGGTGACCGGCTGCACTAAACAATCTTTCGGAGTACACACTGGAGGGGGGGCAACTTAGGTAAAATAAAGCCAGTTTGTGCAAGGGCCTCCAAATTGCCTCTTTTTCCTGCCAGTATACGTATGGACTGTCTGACATGCCTACTTGGATGCTGTCACTCATATAATCCTCCACCATTCTTTCAATGGTGACAGAATCATATGCAGTGAGAGTAGATGACATGTCAGTAATCGTTGGCAGGTCCTTCAGTCCAGGCCAGATGTCAGCTCTTGCTCCTGACTGCCCTGCATCACCGCCAGTGGGTGGTTTTGGAAATTTGATCCTTTTCCTGGCAGCTCCAGTGGCGGTAGCAAATGAAGGAGGAGCTGTTGGTGGGTCATGTTCCTCTTGACTTGACAAGTGTCTCACCAGAAGGTCTTGGAACATATGCAGACTTGTGTCTGCCGGAAAGAGAGATACAACATAGGCTTTACACCTAGGATCGAGCACGGTGGCCAAAATGTAGTGCTCTGATTTCAACAGATTGACCACCCGTGAATCCTGGTTAAGCGAATGAAGGGCTCCATCCACAAGTCCCACATGCCTAGCGAAATCGCTCCGTTTTAGTTCCTCCTTTAATCTCTCCAGCTGCTTCTGCAAAAGCCTGATGAGGGGAATGACCTGACTTATGCTGGCAGTGTCTGAACTGACTTCACGTATGGCAAGTTCAAAGGGTTGGAGAACCTTGCACAACGTTGAAATCATTCTCCACTGCGCTTGAGTCAGGTGCATTCCCCCTCCTTTGCCTATATCGTAGGTAGATCTATAGTCTTGAATGGCCTTTTGCTGCTCCTCCATCCTCTGAAGCATATAGAGGGTTGAATTCCACCTCGTTACCACCTCTTGCTTCAGATGATGGCAGGGCATGTTCAGGAGTGTTTACTGGTGCTCCAGTCTTCGGAACGCGGTGGCTGAATACCGAAAGTGGCCTGCAATTCTTCGGGCCAATGACAGCATCTCCATTGCGCCCCTATCGTTTTTTTATAAAATTCTGCACCACCAAATTAATTGTATGTGCAAAACATGGGACGTGCTGGAATTTTCCCACATGTAATGCACGCACAATATTGGTGGCGTTGTCCGATGTCACAAATCCCCAGGAGAGTCCAATTGGGGTAAGCCATTCTGCGATGATGTTCCTCAGTTTCCGTAAGAGGTTGTCAGCTGTGAACCTCTTATGGAAAGCGGTGATACAAAGCGTAGCCTGCCTAGGAACGAGTTGGCGTTTGCGAGATGCTGCTACTGGTGCCGCTGCTGCTGTTGTTGCTGCGGGAGGTAATACTTCTACCCAGTGGGCTGTCACAGTCATAGTCCTTAGTCTGCCCTGCTCCTCTTGTCCACATGTCCGTGGTTAAGTGGACATTGGGTAAAACTGCATTTTTTAGGACACTGGTGACTCTTTTTCTGAGGTCTGTGTACATTCTCGGTATCGCCTGCCTAGAGAAGTGGAACCTAGATGGTATTTGGTACCGGGGACACACTACCTCAAGAAATTCTCTAATTCCCTGTGAACAAACGGCGGATACCGGACGCACATCTAACACCAACATAGTTATCAAGGCCTGAGTTATCCGCTTTGCAACAGGATGACTGCTGTGATATTTCATCTTCCTCGCAAAGGACTGTTGGACAGTCAATTGCTTACTGGAAGCAGTACAAGTGGTCTTCCGACTTCCCCTCTGGGATGACGATCGACTCCTAGCAGCAACAACAGCAGCCAGCAGCAGTAGGCGTTACACTCAAGGATCCATCGGAGGATTCCCAGTGTCAATGCCTGCAGGAGGAAATTGACACTGAGGGAGTTTGTGGGTTGGTTTGCAGGAGCTTGGGTACAAGAGGAAGAAGGGATTTAGTTGTCAGTGGACTGCTTCCGCTGTCACCCAAAGTTTTTGAACTTGTCAATGACTTCTGATGAATGCGCTCCAGGTGATGTATAAGGGAGGATGTTCCTAGGTGGTTAATGTCCTTACCCCTACTTATTACAGCTTGGCAAAGGCAACACACGGCTTGACACCTCTTGTCCGTTATTTCTGTTAAAATAATTCCACACCGAAGAGGTGATTTTTTTTTTGTATTTTGACCAGGCATGTCAATGGCCATATTCATCCCACGGACAACAGGTGTCTCCCTGGGTGCCTGACTTAAACAAACCACCTCACCATCAGAATCCTCCTTGTCAATTTCCTCCTCAGCGCCAGCAACACCCATATCCTCATCCTGGTGTACTTCAACAGTGACATCTTCAATTTGAATAACAGGAACTGGACTGTGGGTGCTCCTTCCAGCACTTGCATGGGGCATGCAAATGGTGGAAGGAGCCACCACTTCCTGTCCAGTGTTGGAAAGGTCAGGCAACGCATCCGACACAATTGGACTCTCCTTGGGGATTTGTGATTTAGAAGAACACACAATTCTTTGCTGTGCTCTTGCCAGCTTAACTCTTTTCATTTTTCTAGCGGGAGGATGAGTGCTTCCATCCTCATGTGAAGCTGAACCACAAGCCATGAACATAGGCCAGGGCCTCAGTCGTTCCTTGCCACTCCGTGTCGTAAATGGCATATTGGCAAGTTTACGCTTCTCAGACGATTTTAATTTAGATTTTTGGGTCATCATTTTACTGAACTTTTGCTTTTTGGATTTTACACGCTCTCTACTATGACATTGGGCATTGGCCTTGTCAGACGATGTTGATGCCATTTCATCGTCTCTGCCATGACTAGTGGCAGCAGTTTCAGCACTAGGTGGAAGTGTATCTTGATCTTTCCCTATTTTACCCTCCATATTTTTGTTCTCCATTTTTTAATATGTGGAATTATATGCCAGTAATATATCTGGAATTAGACGGCAGTAATGTCAGGAATTAGATACCACTATAGATACCAGATACCACTGTGACTGGAATGATGATGACCTATGCACAGTGACAGGACACTACCACAGCACCCTACAGCAGCAAGATTCAGCACAAGACACTGGACTTGTAGTCTCCACAATGCAGCACTGACACTGAGCACAGATATTGAGCACTGATCAGGATACTAGTAGTGACACAGAGCAGCAAGATACAGCAATGGCCTACTGTACTGTACTACTATATACTGGTGGTCACCACAATGCAGCACTGTACTACTATATACTGGTCACAACAATGCAGCAAATATTGAGCACTGATCAGGATACTAGAACTGAGTCTGACACGGAGCTGCAAGATACAGCAATGGCCTACTGTACTGTACTACTATATACTGGTGGTCACCACAATGCAGCACTGTACTACTTTATACTGGTCACAACAATGCAGCAGATATTGAGCACTGATCAGGATACTAGAACTGAGTCTGACACGGAGCTGCAAGATACAGCAATGGCCTACTGTACTGTACTACTATATATACTGGTGGTCACCACAATGCAGCATTGTACTACTATATATTGGTCACAAGAATGCAGCAGATATTGAGCACTGATCAGGATACTAGAACTGAGTCTGACAGGGAGCTGCAAGATACAGCAATGGCCTACTGTACTGTACTACACCATCACCTCCCCCTGCATCGTCTTTCAGCCACACCATCACCTCCTCCTGCAACGTCTCTCAGCACACCATCACCTTCCCCCACACTTATGGATACAGAAATTGGAAAAAATCTTACCGCGCCCTCTGGGTGGCAGCGATGGGTGTGTAGAGGGAGATGTCACACAACCTCCAAGGGGGCAAATGATCAAAAGAAAAAATTCTACCACCTAAACGCGCTACCCAACACAGGTTACAATATTGCATGTATAGTGAATATGTCCAAACAATGGATGACAAATGTCACAAATGATGGAAGAATGTGAAAATCTTGAAGAAAAAGTTCCTGGAAGCGGAGAACAATTCCACGGGGTACACACCGTACTCACGTCGACAAGGGAAGATCGGTATTCATAAAGGTTTCTTTTCCCATCAAGAGTCCATGGGGTGGATGTCCGTGAAGAGGGGGAGATCTTCCAAAACTGGTAGGTGATTTCCTCGGAGATACAAATAACAGAGAGACTAATGGTGTAGTATGTCTCAACCAAAACTTGATGATAAAAGGGGGCTGGGGATATTCTGAACAGTGAATGCAATTTCGGCGTACCAAACTTACGATAATATGTAAGCAAATCCTCATATAAAGGTATCTTTGGTGAGTGGGGAAGTGGGTGTTATTTTTCTTTGGGTACACACCGTACTCACGTAGAATCAAGATGTTTGAAGCTCATAAAGGTTTCTTTTTCCCAGTCGGTAACTCGTTTGGTTAATGTCCTTCTAGTGATGCCTCTTCATATCAATATGCAGTCTCCCTGGTGAGACAAGTAATAAGCAGTCTCCCAGGTGGAACCGAGAAAATAAGCAAATAAAAAAAACAATGGTATGGTATATCCCACCCGTGAATGGAGGGCAAGGGAAAGATTCAAAATAATGTAAACAAAGGAGACGTACCAAACTTACATAAACACGTCACACTGGGAACATTCTTTTCAATTCAACACGCAACTTACCTGTATGGTGGTTTCTCACAATATGGAACCTCTGAAGAAATGTTTCCTCTAAGGCAAACGGCATCTTCAGTTGTTATTCACTATTCATGTAGGAGATCACATCGTCTAGAAGATGCCTGTTTATGTAGGAATATTACCAAGGTCAGCATCATACAACAGCGGTTCAACAAGACTCACATCCTGCCCCATGGCACACTATCATCTCCCCCCTCGTGTCATCTCTCAGTCACACCATCACCTCCTCCTGCAACGTCTCTCAGCACACCATCACCTTCCCCCACATGTTGTCTCTCAGCACACCATCTTCTCTCCCTACGTCATTATTCAGCATACCATCATCTCCCCCTTTGATGTCACTCAGCACACCATCACCTCCGCCTGCGTCGTCATTCAGCATGCCATCACACATTGTGTCTCTGTGTGTGTGTCCCCCACACACTTCTAACCCCTTCATTTGTGTCACCTCCCCCTTGTAATCGTATCACTGTGGCAACTCTCCCATTCCTCACCCCCTTACTATCCGGGAGGCAGGAGCTAAGAACCGTGAGCAGTTGGGCACTGTCTGACAGACAGCATAGGCACATCATGCACCCCAGCAATCTCCCCTTCCCTCCATAGACACAGCACAGACATTCACCTCAGCTACCCCCCCCCACATCCCTCCATAGAAAGACGGACACAGCACCAACATTCCCTCCCAGCAAACCCCTCCCGTTTCATAGACAGATAGGACAACACCATTACCCCCCCTTCCTTAGACAAAGTAGCACCATCTTTTCCCCCTAGCAACTCCCCCTCCTCCTCTATAGACAGACACAGTACCAACATTCTCCCCCTCACCATAGACAGACGGCACCATCAAACCCCCGCCCCCCCCTCCCCCTGCATAGACGGACAGCACATGGGCACCATCATTCCCCCTGGTCAAACTTTGTCCTGACTCAGCCAGGGTGTGGCCTCCATCATGCGGCTACAGGGGACACTGGAGGAGGAGAGTCTGGCCCAAAGCAGCAGCACTACTGCACAATATGGTCGCAGCGGGAGCTGGGCCCCGGCCAGAGCAGCACATGACACAAGGCTCTTACTCCCCGCAGCTATTGGTGACTGCAGCAGCAGCCTGAGAGGAGCTGCACCCCCCACGCTGTGTGCGCGCATGTGCTCAAACGCCGCCGAGCACCACGTCCACGGGTCTAGCTCGGCGGCGCAGTGCGAGCGGGAGGGCGACAGCAGCACAATGAAGGAGGTGGGCGGATGGAGCAGTTGCGATGACCTGACCGGTGGCAACCCCTTCTGCTGGGCCTGCCACGACATCCAGGGCACATGCCCTGCTCAACCCCCTTAGTTACGCCTCTGGTCTTGGCCTCATGTCAGCTAGACCATGCATTCTGGTAGATTAAGTTTTTGGAGTGTGATGGTGACACAACTTTATGTCTAAAATAAAAAAATATCTGTCCACCAGCTGGGTTTCTAGGTACTCCGAAACCCAATGCGTGCTCCACTGGGTGCAGGGGGTGCCACTGCTAGGGATTCAGAGTCTTATGGACCTCAAATCCAGTTCAAATAGTTGTCTACAGTTTCAAGATTTGCTGCTAAGCAATTAGGTCCAGCCCATTGCCCACCCTGAATAAGAGGAATTACCATCACTCATATGCACCTCTGTCTCTCCCTTTCAGTAAAGCACCACACTGATATGTTCCATTGCCCGCAATCCTGTTTCATTCTTGGGGGTCCATTTATCAAAAATATTTTTTGCTTATTCCCTGAAAACACCCACTTTAGGGGGTAACTGCAAATATTTGGTATCACCCACATATATGAAGGAGGGATCACAGCAGATATCGCAAATATACCTTCCAACATGCCCTTGCCCAATAGTGAGTCCATTCAGACACTGGTCACATGACTAGCCCATTTCCTTATCTCTAGGTCTAGCAGTTTTGAGGCCTAAATCCAAAATGTCAGGACTATATTAATCTCCAATTGTCCAGGTTATGTTTGTTTGTTTTTTTGCATACTGTCGCTGCACTGTCACACTGTCTTACACCCAGACACCTGTTCATTGTTTCTACATACATGTTTGAAAAGAGTTATGTACTGTAGATGTATGTTCTATTGCTTTTGTTGCTTTATTGTGGATGGCGGAAACTGGATCACTGCCATCCACTTTTTATTTAGGAAGTGCCTCTGCAGCCATTGTTTGGCATGACTGCAGCTAGTAAAGACACACTTCTGCAGCTCTCCAGAGTCCTGTGGTGATTTGCGCACAAACCACTTTACAGGGCAAGTTTACAAATTAACCTCAATAAGACTTCATTATAAAGCGCACATGGGGCCTAATTCAGCATTGTTCGCTATTCAGAGAAATTGCAGTTGTCTGCGAGTAGAAAGGTGCCACCCCGACAGGAAGATAAAAATGCACCATGCTTAATTGCGAATGCATCGCAGTTCGCGATCCACTAGCAGATGCATATGAAATTCCCGGAACATCTGTCTTCTGAGCAAATGTGAGTAGGTCTGAGGCTGCCACTTATCTGCGACTGAGATGGCCTGGAAGTAGCCTGCACTGACATTAGACACCCTCACCAAAAACGCCTGGACACGCCCTTGATCCCCACCGCCAGTTACCCAACCCCAACCCTGGAAGTCCCCACAGGTTCCTAGGAAGTCACCCTCCTCCATCTTATGGATCCGTCTCCCGGTAACAATAGGCAACAATGGTTAACACCGCTACTGGATACAAGCTCCAGAATGCTTTACATTCCAGCACTTGCTAAAAGCTGCATTTTGCCTCACCTATAGAACCCTATAGGGGCTGCTTTTGCAGGTATCCCCAACAACTGATATTTTTCAGCAGTAGGTCATTGAACAATTTGAAAAAAGTGTCTTTGCTTCTGAGCTGGCAGCACTGTATGTCATTGTGACATTCAGTGCTGCAGCTCCATCACCTCCCAAGCGGCGCCGCACACTCCTGTTGGCCTGGTTCCCGGGGACCTGCGTCGGAGACATCCCTACTTAGGAACAGTCGCAGACTGCTCTCTGGGATCGAGTGGCTGCTACAGGAAAGAGGTAAGAGGGTCTCCTAGGTAGGACTCACCATTAAACTGCAATCCGTCTGCGGCCTAGGGAGACAGACCACGGCGCTGGCGTGGTCACTGTTGCTGGGCAGGGACCCCACTAGACCACCAGAGCGCAGGTCAGGTGTTTTAACACCAATTTAATAGGGCTCCATAGTACCTGAGGTGAAAGACCAGCATAGGGGAGGCGGCGCTTGACCTGCAGCCCCTCCCCCGATGCAGGGAGCCATCTCCTTGCAGATTTCCCACCCTTGTGCTGCCTCACACTCTCCCTCACTCCCTCACAGAGACTCTTGGTGCCATCTTAACAATATAGCTGCAGCAGGTCTCCGGGATTGCAGGGCAAGGTCTCCCATGTAAAGCCGCTTGTGTACAGCGCTGAGACTTTACATTCACTTGAGTATCCTACATGTCTAATGGGTGGTATTCATGTGACCGGCGGTCAGCTGACCGACAGTCACATGACCTCCTCCACCATCCCGACGGCTCACTCTCCTGATGGTCGGCATGCCGACCAACAGGGACTATTTCCACTCGTGGGTGTCCACGACACCCATAGAGTGGGAATAGAACCCGCTTGCTGCACTCGCCCCTCCCCGCCGGGATCCCGGTGTCGGTAAGCTGACCGGTGGTCTCCTGACCGCCGGTCAGCCGTACTACACCCTGTCTTATGGGTCCTACACACTGGCAGATAAAACAAAATGATATGAACGTTCTCGTTCATAAATGAACGAGAACTCGTTTCTATCGTTCTGTGTGTAGGCACCAACGATTAACAATGCGCGGCCCCGCGCTCGTTAATCGTTGGTGCCCCATTGCTTATGCATGCAGGCCAATATGGACGAGATTGTCCATATTAGCGTGCAGTGCTATGGCGCCGGGTGACAAGGGGAGTGAAGAAACTTTACTCCCCCCGTCACCTCCCCCCTGCCGCCGGGTCGCCCGTCGGCCGTATCCGCCGTCGGGCAGCTCGGCGGCGGATCGGTATGTGTGTAGGGCCCATTAGAGACAGCGTTAGTTGAGAAAAGGTGTACATTGCAGGATATAGTGTACGAGTATTCTGCTATATCCTCAGGTCCGAGACTGCGCTCAGACCTGAGGTTGTCTGCACTCTCCATTTCAATTAAATTTGCTGGGGTGTTACTCAAAATTCATTGGGCAAAAGGCATAGTCTTTTCTCCATGAGTATATAAAAATCCTGTACAGAGTGCACTCACCAGACGGGTCATGTAGTCAGCGAAGGTTTAATATGGCATAGACAGAATCATCACATCTACATATATATAAGTCCAGGGCAACTTTATTGTCATAATAATTTCTGCATTGCATGTGACTGTGTGCCTGTATCTGCTGCACGGTTTCACTTTCAGTGTTTCCCAGATATTACTGTCACTATATTCTGTACCCTGGGCTTGGTGCATCTGGGTCAAATAATATAGTTGTGCACAGAGTATATATATATATATATATATATATATATATATATATATATATATATATATGTATATATATATATATATATATATATATTCTGTGTTACATTCACATTATTGCCTGTCGTTTCATTCCACAGGTTATTGTATTTGTTTGGCCAATATAATCGTACTGTATAAGCCCATACTTTACATTGTGTAATGTCTAACAGAAAGGGCAGCAAATCAGCGGAAGCTCCTGCAAAATGCAGAGTATGCTCCACAGATGTCTCAGAGGGGGAATTATTGCATGAGGGTCTCTGTACTACTTGTCATGCACCTCCCAGTCAGTCTGCAGCCCCTGCACCTAGCCAGGAGCAACTATGGGCAGCTTTCACTACCCTGCTGGGTACTCTGGTGGAGCACCTTGCGCCCCCTATGGGGCCACCTGTGCCATTAATACCACAAATTGTTCCTATGGTAAACCCATCTTGGGCGGAAAATTTGGCTAACCAACTGCAGCAACTAAACCAGTCTCTGGATAGACAGAACTCGGGTCACTCCCGTGCCCCTGGTCCCTCTAAGCGGGCTGCTTCCTCATCACAGTCTACAAACCTCTCTGATGTCTCATCTTAAGAGGAGGGGGAGCATATCGTCCTGTCAGACACTGAATCCTGTGTTACTGACGAGGAATCTCCCTTTATTGATTGATGTCCCTGCCCTGGTGGTTGCTCTAAAGCATATCCTTCAAATCACAGATGAGAAGGATTCCAGTACTGTGGCAAGGAAAACTGATAAGTTTAAACAGCAGAAGGTTAAAACGGTTTTGCCTCATTCTGACCATTTCGTGGACATCAGACGGGTACCCTGGTCTAATTCAGGGAAGAAATTCCTTATTCCTAAACGGGCCTTGGCTCGCTACCCTCTCCCTGCGGAGTTGTGTGACAAATGGGAGACTCCACCGCTGGTGGATTCTCATGTCACCCGCCTAGTGGTGTCATCCACTCTGCCTGTCACCACTGCCACCTCACTGAGGGAGACACAGATAAGTGTGTTGCAGGGTGTCTAAAATCTGTATGTTCCCTTACAGGGGCTATTCACAGACCCACTATAGATGTCTCTTGGGCTGCAAAAGGTATTGAGGCATGGATTTAGGCGTTAGAGGAAGAGTTGCCCAAGGATATTTCTGACAATGCCAGACAATACCTGTCTCATATTACCACCGCTTCTTATTACATTATTACATTCAAGAAGCGTCCTCTGAGGCGGGAGATTTGGGTGCCAAGGCGTCGGCTACGTCTGTCCTGGCGCGCCGCATACTGTGGTTGAGGTCATGGAAAGTGGACTTGGACTCCAAGAAGTCCTCCCTTTACTGGGGACATTTTTTTTTCGGAAGAACTAAATTAAATTGTGTCTCAACTGGCAGCTGCTAAAACAGCTTTTCTCCCAACTACTAATCCTGCAGTTCGCCCAGGTCTGGCTCACGACCACTTCAGATGCATGGGTACTGGAAGTTGTCTCTCACGGGTGCGCTGTCCCCTTCAAGAGATGTCCCCCTCACCAGTTCTGCACTATGGCTCTCCCTTATTATTTTATTATTATTACTCGACCCTGTTTCTAGTCCCAAATGGTTCATGCCGGCTTATACTCAACCTCAAATCTCTGAACAAGTTTGTGAGAGTGTCCAAGTTTCGTATGGAAACACTGCGCTCAATTGTGCTGGCTATGGAACCCGGAGACTATATCCCTGGATATACAGGATGCATATCTGCATATTCCTATTGCCATGTCGTATCAGCAGTTCCTGTGGTTTGCTATTGGTAACCTTCACTACCAATTCCAGGCTCTGCCATTTTGACTGGCTACGGCTCCTCGGATCTTCACCAAGGTCATGGCCGTGATGACGGCCCATCTCCGTCGTCAGGGAATCAGAATTCTCCCATATTTGGACAACCTGCTGATTCTGGCAAGTTCCCACGAAGTTCCCCTCAGTCATCTTCACCTGATGGTGACCTTTCTGCAAGCCCATAGTTGCTAATAAATTGGAAAAAGTCCTCGCTGGTCCAAGCTCAGAGCATGGTGCACCTAGGGGCTCTCTTAGATACACACAGTCAGAGACTGTTCCCGTATCCAAAGTTCTGAAACTTCAGGACAGGATAAGACACTTTGTTCATTGCCCCAGAGCGTCGATACACTCGGCGATGCAAGTCCTTGGCCGGATGGTGTCGTCCTTCGACATAGTAGAGTACGCTCAATTTTACTCTCGTCCTCTGCAACGGTTGATCCTGTCAAAGTGGGATGGCCTACTTCATTGGATCAGATACCAGATGGTCTCGTTGACTCCGGAAGTTCGTCTGTCGCTGTCCTGGTGGCTCCAGGACCAGCAATTGTGCAGGGGCCGTCCATTATGGATCCCCAACTGGGTCCTACTGACAACGGACGCCAGTCTGCGGGGATGGGGAGTGGTGTTGGAGCAACACTAATTTCAGGGTAATTGGACCAAGGAGGTACAGGTATCACTCCTCCCGATCAACATTCTGGAGCTGGGGGCAGTGTTTAATGCACTCTCTTGCCAAGCCTCTGGTACGGAACAGACCTATTTACGTACAGTCAGACAACGCCACCACGGTGGCATACAAAAACTATTAAGGCGGCACTCGAAGCCGCATGGCAATGATGGAAGTGTCACAAATCCTTATTTGGGCAGAACGCTATCTGCCAGCCATATCGGCAGTGTTTATTCTGGCCATCCTAAGCTGGGAAGCAGACTTCCTCAGTCACCAGGACGTTCACTCTTGAGAGTGGAGCCTACATCCAGTAGTCTTCCAACTTCTGATGGACAGGTGGGGTATACCGGACGTAGACCTCATGGCGTCTCGACACAATCACAAGGTTCCGGTTTTCGGATCACGAACCAGGGATCCTCAGGCAATGTTCATGGATGCACTGGCGGTTCCGTGGAACTTTTCGCTTCCTTACATATTCCCTCTGGATACCATCTTTGTCCAGTTTGGTTTCCACAAAAGTGGCTGGCCTGTGAACAAGCAAACCTTGGCCAGATGGATTAGAATGGTGATTACACATGCTTACGAGCAAGCTGGTCTTCCAGCTCCAGCTTAGACTAAGGCCCATTCTACCCGGTCTGTTGGACCTTCTTGGACGGCCCACTGTGGCGCGTCTGCAGAACAATTGTGTAAGGTGACTACGTGGTCCTCTGTGAACACGTTTCTTAGGTTCTATGCCTTTGATACCTTCACTTCCCAGGATGCTTCCTTTGTATGCCGGATTCTCAAATCCGGTCAGGCACATCCCCTCCCTTGAGGAACTGCTTTAGGACATCCCCGATGTTTCCCTGTGGAAACCTGTGTACCCTGCTGCAGAAAATAAGTGTTATGGTAGACTTACCATTGTTAATACTCTCTGCGAAGTACACAGGGATTCACAGGGCGCCCACCCTGACGCACCTTGCTTCGGTTTATATGTCATTAGCCACTGGTACCGTCTCCTGTTGTGAGAATGTGTTATTATGTGACTAACATCTGCCTTCTCTCTTGCCTGCTACTGCATTGGACTGGTTATCAAAACTGAGCTCTCAGTGCCTGGAGACGGGGTTATATAGGAGGCCCTATGCATCCTACGACAGCTAAAGCTTTACCTGTTGGTGCCTCTGGATCCAGATCCACTCTACACCCCCAATGTTTCCCTGTGGAACTCTGTGTACTTCACAGAAAGACTGTTAACAATGGTAAGTCTACCATAATACTTCTTTTTATATTAATACAGAACTCAACAAATCATTGTAATTTCTCCTCTGTACTGTCACTGCTTGTAAACGTGAAAGACAGGACACACGACATTAACATACCGAGGTTAATAATAATACAATATAACAACTTCACGACTGTCATCATCCAGATATAGGTAAGATCCACAGTGCAAGCTATGGATGGAGAGGGATGTTATGTTATGTCGTTATTTTAATTATCTCAGGATAACCTGTGCGTTCCTTAAAGATGCTGTGTGATAGTAATTGGATATCTTATTTTTAAATGTATATGTCAATACATTCTTGGGGAAGTGTTCTTGATGCATGACAGAACATTTTAATTTGATGCAAAATCTCTGTCTGTAGAGAAGGTATTTTTGTTCTATCAAACTAATTCTTCATGACAGCAATCAGCAAGAACATTCAGATTTAAAATGAGCGTTCCCATGAGGCCGGCCGATCCTCCTTCGCTTGATTTAGAAATGTAGCCAATGTTTAATACACAGCAAGGCTGGCACGCCGTGGCCTACTTCCTGCTGGTAGCAGAGACTAATCCACCAAGGCCTACATGTAACACTTTCCTGCAGATTAAGACCTAGGTCTGTACATTTCTTTGAAAAGCATTTATTGAATCCTCTCCTGAACATGGAAGCAATTTAATACTGTTCGCTCTGAAAAGTGCAAAAATATTAAAAGATTTAATATGTTTCAAATTGGAGCTTTTGTTTGGTAACAACCACCGTGGTGTTTGAATATAACAGCAGGAAAATATTCCCTGTGAGTTACTTTGCATTTATACATTCATGCACCGCTCACACTTTAATGACATTTCAAATAATCAACTTTGCTATTCAACAAGAATATATATACAGTATGTATAACAATAATATACTGCAAATCTGTGTATGTAGCAAATAAAATAGGGGATTTTGTAATATTTTGATCAAAACACTTAATCCTCTGCTGCATACAGTAAAAGACTTACGTATCTGTGGTCCCACTAAAATCCTTCTGTCTCTTCATTTAGGGGACTATTCATGAAGCAGTGAAAAGTGTGGAGAAGTGAGTCTGTGAGCCCTTGGCAACCAATCAGCTGCTCCGTACAGTTGTATAGTATGCAAATTATAAATGTTACTTCAATGCTGATTGGTTGCTGATAAGGGGGTCATGTTAAGGGGTATACTTTTTTCCTTTTCTGTTCCCCTCCTTTTCTCTGTCTGATTCTATTGCTTGTATTATATTACTATTTCATATCTTTGAAGCAAATGTATAATTTTACTTTTATAAGCAAACCCGCAGAGGTTGTATCTAGACATATATATCTTTAAATCATTAGGAATATTCTGTTCATATAAGAATGCACGCCAGTCATATAGAATGTAAATCATAAGAATGTATTTCAACAAACAATTGCTACTCATAGAATTCACTTTTATCATTAAACAGTATTGGTCAAATACAATGCAAGTCACCATATAATAGTTTCACAGATTCAAACTATATAAGAAAAGAAATAGGATGAAAGAAGTGTGAGAGATGTGTGTACTGTACTGTATGTGTGGATTTATTACTGGGGAAATATTTACTCAAAGCACTCGGCTAAATCCTAGATTTATTGATATATATTGGACAATATATATCTTAAATAAATACCTTAGGGAATTGGTTTTGGTATATGTATGTGTGTTTGTGTGTGTGTGGGTGGGGGAGGGGCAGCATGTGACTGCATTGTCCACAGACCGCATGGGACAGAAGCTAGACTCCATTTTGGGAAAACTCCCATGATTCCAAAGTCTGTAGCCAAAACAGTATCTCAATAACCAGAGCATATTGTATGCTGTCCATATTATATGAACCATCACAAGACCAGATCACCAGGTAACCACAAGTATCAGCTTGCCATTGCTACAAGCACATGACTACAGTAACAAAAGGAAGTATGTGTTGACTTCTATACTTCAGCAAGATGCACCATACAAAACCACTACAATCTGTTATAAATCACCATCCACAAATGTATACCAGGAATGCTATGCTACAGATTGTCTACTGTTCCAATTCATTACAGATTTCATAGAGTATTATCACCAACACATAACTGCACAAGTACCGTTAACCTTAAAGTCAAATGTATTTCCAAATTAACTATTCTATGTCAATCATTTCACAACTACTTTACCACAAACACATATTTAACTATTCTATGTCAATCATTTCACAACTACTTTACCACAAACACATATTTAACTATTCTATGCCAATTATCTATGAGATATTGAGATTATGATACTTAGCTTTTCCAGGGGAATAACTCCCAAGCTTCCCAGGTGTATCAAGGTCCATGCTTCTGAGAGAGTCTTTTTAGCTGTGTGCATCAGTGTGGGAGTCAGGAGAAAGAGAGAGCTCTGATTCAGTGGGTACAGTATATCATACCTGTGGGTGTGTCTTTCACAGCATGTGGGCTAGCTGTATCAGTGACGAAGCCATGTGAGCTTGGTTATTCAAATGCTAACTACACTGTAGGCCAAGGCTACAGTGTGGAGATGTTAATTAGGCTCAGGTCACAGAAGCCAATATTATCATTCATTCTTTGTATCGCTAAAATGGATATATGGAATTACTCTGTAACAGTTGCCATGGGTAACTTCTCCACTGGCTCACTTCTCCACCCTTTTCACTGCTTCATGAATAGACCCCTTAATCCCAGACAGACTCGATAATGTTGAGATCAGGGTTCTGTGGGGACCATATCATCACTTCAAGGACTCCTTGTTCTTCTTTACGCTGAAGATAGTTCTTAAGGCTCAATGTCAAAATGATGGACATGTCAACATGTTCGCTGTCAACATGACATAGAGCACTTATCTCAACATAATCACTGTTGACATGATGAATGTACCGAACCCAGAAATATTGATCTCCATTGCATAAACACATCTTGACCTTCTCACCAAATGAATACAATCCTTTCTAAATGAGTACAACTCCTCAAAATTAATACTACTGACACCTCAAATCTATCTAAGATAAAAAGAATTACAATTAGTGTTACAGTTTCTCACCCAGTACCTCACATCATTAGCAGAAGCCAAGAAACTGCAGAGGATTATAGGCAACTTTCTTTCTGCATTTTTTCCCTAAAGTCATAAAACAAAACTAGATCCATTGGCGTATCTATAATGGGTGCAGTGTGTGCGAGGCACACGGGCCCCCAGGGTCCTGGGGGGCCCACCCCGAACACACTGCACCCATTTGTTTAATACTTACCTCTCTGGAGTCCCCCGTCGGAGCCATCCCTTCTCAGCAGCGTAATAGATTTTGAACACTAGGGGGAACAAACTCTATTGCGCTTGCTGAAAACTCCGGAAAGATGGCACGGCGGCCATTTTTCCGGAGTTTCGCGCATGCGCATTAGCAAAATCTTTGGGAAAATGGCCGTTTCTCAGACTCTATTGTGCTGCGGAGAGGGATGGCACCAGGAGAGGTAAGTATTAAAATACCTGTTCATCAGTCAGAGAGGAGGGGGCCCCTGAAGCAGAAGGCTGTACACGGGCCTCCTCCTCTCTTAAAACGCCCCTGACTAGATCCAAAACACAGTAATAATAATAATGCACTAGAGCCACAAAAACAAGTGAGAACAATAAGGACAGCCATTTTGTTGAAAATAAAGTGTATGAAAGATCAGCAGATTCCCTAAAAAAGAGTCTCAGGTGTATATTTACTAACGTGCAGATTTTAAGAAGTGGAGATGTTGCCTATAGCGCAACCAATCAGATTCTACGTTATTATTTATCTAGAACCTTCTACAAGATAATACCTAGAATCTGATTGGTTGCTAATGCTATGGGCAACATCTCCAATTCTGAAAACCTGCACTTAAGTAAATATACCCCTTTAGACTGCAGGCTAAAATTGTAAATTTTCTAAGTGGTAGTTTTCAAAGCCACAGCTTGTTGGTGGTTCTGTTTGAAGGGTTTGAAATGGTAATAATAAACTAAATGCAAAACCAGGAGCATAATATTATTACAGTTGTATATCCTGCATCCGGAACTGCAGAATATGGTGACTTTGAAAAGCAACTTCTTACTAAATAGGGGTGTGCTCAGTATGACAGCAGTTGGAATCCCGGGCCAGAATCCCAACATCGGGCAAAATGCCGTCATTGGAATTTCGATCGTAAGAATGCTGGGGACTGTTAGGGTTAAGTCCTGGGGAGATTTAGGCACTAGGGGGGTAGGGTTAGGCAGCAGGGATGGCAGTTAGGTTTAGGCACCACCAGGAGGGGTTCACATGAGGCTGTAGGGGGGGGGGGTTTAGATTAGAGATAGGCTGTGGCGAGGTGGGGGGGGGGTTTAGGTTTAGGCACCACCGGGAGGGGTTAGCATTAGGCTGTGGGAAGGTGTGTGTTAGGGATAGGCTGTGGGGAGGGTGGGTTAGGTTTAGCCGCCACCAGGGAGGTTTAGCGTTAGGCTGCAAAGGAGGGGGTGGAGGGTTAGGGTTAGTCTGCGGGAACGGAGGGTTAGGGGATGGGGGGTGGGGGGGTAAATATACTTATCGAACCCCTGTTGAGATTCTCACCATTAGGATGTCGCTGCCAGTTACGCGTATGTATTCCTAATAAATATACATCTGTGTCCACCACAAATTCTGCCAAATAGTCTCACTTAACTCACCACGGACATTGCGACTTAGCTGCACCAAAACATTTTCCTAAGTACCCAGCACACTTTACGTGAACTAAGATGTAATACTGAGGAAAAAGTAGCACAACTAAGGAAACGATATACAATTTGTGTGCAAAAGGCAAAAGACATGTCCAATACAAGTGACCTGCACCATGCATCGTTATGATTTATCTGCACCTTCATTCTAATTCCTTTGCAATAAAACAACTAATACATGTATATACAGTATGTATATGTGAACTGAGGTGCAAAATGGAGGAAAAAGTAGCAACATTTAAGATAAAGTATGCACGAAAAAGGATAGGTGTTTAAGGCATACTTGCCTATTCTCCCAGAATGGATGCTTGCACTACCCCTTCCCCCTTGCATGGGCCCTGACTAACAAAGCACTAGTGGGCTGTCAGAAGTGGTGGTGGGGGGTGATTCATGCTGAAACGCGTCATCATGGCCACTCACCCTGCTATACAATGCCTGTTTTCTCAGCACTGTATAGCAGCGGGTGGAGCCACGATGATGTGATCATGCCACAATGCTCTCCATACCTTTGCAGCCGCCACGCCCATAATGCACAGACCGGGCAGCAAAGTCAGCAAGTATGGTATGAGGACACACCTGTACCTCATAGAGTTATTGTTTAATGCTGGCACTAACTAAAAGGCAATTATGCGCCTTTACCTTTTAATGCACAGAGTTGTTGTAATTCAATAATATGTTTGTGCATGTGTGTGTCTCTATTTGAGGAGGATTCTGGGCAACAGAAAACCTCCCCTAGGTGCTGATCATTGAGATGCTCTCTGTATTGTTTATTGATCATTAAGATTCTCTCTGTATTGGATATAGGTCACTAAAATGATCTGTGTGTTGTTAAGAGATTTTTTTACGATGCTGTCCATTATGTATAGGTCATTAGCGAGGCTCTAAAATAGTGTCTGCATTACATACTACGACATGGTATTTAGGTTGACATGGTCAGTAGGTTGACATGCCAAAGGTCGACACATGAAAAGGTCGACATGAATTTTCAATTTTTTTAATTTTTTTAACTTTTTCATACGTGACGATGCACGTAGACTACGATTGGGAATAGTAACCTGTGACAAGTGCAGCGGTAGCGGAGCAAGGCACCTTGCCCGAATGCTTGCCATGCAAAGGGACATGATGCACTAATTGGGGGTTCCCGGTCACTTTACGAAGAAAACAACATGAAAAAAAACAAACCTCATGTCGACCTTTCCCATATCAACCTAATAAACGCGTTGACCTATTTCAGGCATCGACCTAGTCACGATCGACCAATAGTGGTCGATCTAATGACTGTCGACCTAGTTAGGATCGACCCAATGAACCACACCCCTCTTTGACACTACAGTACATAATGCATTGGCTATACAAAATTACACCCTTGCGGCAGTAGTTTTACCATTATGGCAGGGCCGAAACTAGGATTTTCGTCACCCGGGGCAAGCCAGAAAATTGGCGCCCCCCAAAACAAAACAAAAACTCTGTCAGACTAAATTAATCATATTATCAAAAAAATGCGAAAAAAGAAGAAGATACTATTTGACAATATTCCCCTATGTGCCTCAAATACCCTATGCGTCACATGCCCCGCCAGCGTGTTCAATTACATGCTCCTTTGTGTGTCCCCATACATTGCACATTATCAGTGATAGCTAACATTGACACTCCAGCTGTTGTTGAACTACACATCCCAGCATGCCCTGCATCAGTTTTAGCATGGCCAAATAGCAAAACTGTAGCAGGGCATGCTGGGATATGTAGTTCAACAACAGCTGGAGTGTCAAGGTTAGCCATCACTGCACTATATCATAACACTTCATCACTGCACTACATTCCCCTATCCCCTATCCACTGCACTACATCACTATACTACATCCCCTACACGCTGAACTACATCACTACACTACATGCCCCTATGCACTGCACTACATCACTATACTACATACCCTATATGCTACACTACATCACTACACTACATCCCCTTATATGCTACACCACATCAGTGCACTACATGCCCCTATATACTGCAATACATTACTACACTACATACCCTATAAGCTACACCAAATCCCCCCATCTGGGAGGCAAAGTGGAGGTTGATACTGCTAACTGGGAGCACAGTGCACTTCTATAGCTTGTACAGTGCACTGCACGCTAGTCGCAGCACTGCATAGCAAAGAAGAGAGTTTAAGAGAGTAGCCGGCATAGGAGAGATCCCAGGTACTGGTACTCACCTGCACAGCGCCGGAGCCAGCTGCGGGCAGACAGGTGGGTCAGAAACATTGCCCTGGGAGCTGTCTGCTGTGTCACAGGAGCAGCACAGCACTGCCAGATTAAAAAAAAACTGCTCCGCTGTAACTCCTTGGCACCCCCTCAAATCCTGCACCCTGGGCGCATGCCCCCTTAGCCCCTCCCCCCCCCCCCTAGTTACGGCCCTGATTATGGTGCACTGGTATAGGATCCTTGGCAACATACTTATCACCAGAATACCTCTATGATTGAGTAGTTGACAGTTATTGCTGAGATATATGGGTATTTTCCGTGTGAAAAGGACCTGTCTTGACATGTATAATATTGGGTTACATGGGATAACATAACAGAGAAATTGGCGAGATGAAATACATTGGGGAGAAACCCCTGGTGTCCCCCAGCACACCGAGCTGTACCTGTACCAAGAGGGTATAGGGTAATAGGAGCATATTACTCAAAACTTGGAGAGAGATAAAAAAAAAAGTACTGTACCAAACCAATCAGCTCCTGTTATTTGTTAAACATAGCCTGTAACATGGAAGTTAGTAGCTGATTGGCTGGTACTTTATCTCCACTTTATCTCTCTCCATGGTTTGATACATCTCCCCCACAGTCTAGCAAACACAAGGTAAAATAGGAATTTAATATCTACCGGTAATTCCTTTTCTCGTAGTCGATAGTGGATACTGGGGAACTGTACTTTAGTACCATGGGGTATAGATCGGGTCCACTGGAGCCTGGCACTTTAAACCCTTTAGTGTGTGTATCTGTGTGCTGGCTCCTCCCCTCTATGCCCCTCTTACCAGACTCAGTCTAGGAAACTGTGTCCGAGGAGACGGACATACCACGGGAGAAGAAACAGGTACAATAGCGGTGAGGCACTAAGCCAACACACAACCATAACCGAAAAGGAGGGCGCTAACCACACCAGAGTATAGCAACACCAACCTAACCAGGATAGCACAGATATCCCAACAACATAAGGGGACCGCAACGGTGGGCCAACCAAACACTTACTCAGGTAAGCAGGAATCGAAGCACTGAGGCGGGGGGCGCCCAGTATCCACTACGTACTACAAGAAAAGGAATTACTGGTAGGTATTAAATTCCTATTTTCTATTACGTCCTAGTGGATACTGGGGATCTGTACTTTAGTACCATGGGGAAGTCCCAAAGCTCCAAAATGGGTGGAACAGTGCTGAGACCCCTGTAAAACTGCCTGACCAAACTGAAGGTCATCCTTGGCCAAGGTGTCGAACCAATAGAACTTAACAAAGGTGCTCGAACCAGACCAAGCAGCAGCTCAGCACAACTGTAAGGACGAGACACCCCGGGCAGCCACCCAGGAAGAGCCCACAGATCTCGTTGAGTGGGCCTGAAGAGACGTCGGCAAAGGCAGAGCTGCCGATTGTATAGGCTTGTTGAACGGTCAACCAGAGCCAACGAGCAATTGATTGCTTAGAAGCCGGATGACCAATCTTGGTGGCATCATAAAGTACAAACAGCGAATAAGAATTCCGATGATGAGCAGTCCGTTTCACATAAACCTTCAGAGCCCTCACCACATCCAAGGACTCTTGACCAACAGAAGCATCAGACAACACCAGAACCACAATGGCTTGATTCACATTAATAGCTGACACCACTTTCGGCAAAAACTGAGGTCGGGTTCTGAGTTCCACCCTGTCTTCATGAAAAATCAAATAAGAGCTCTTACAGGATAGGGCCCCCAATTCAGAGACACATCTGGTAGACGCCAATGCTAGTAACATCACAGTCTTCCAGGCAGAGGCGTCACTAGGGTTGGTGTCACCCTTTATGGTTACTCATGGTGTCACCCCCATGGACCTCCTTCTGTATCACACCACACGGAACCCTTAGTAATGTTTTTGTACTAGTTTCAGAGCATTTGTGTACGATATTGTGAGTCCAGGACTGCCAAGGAGCTTCAAGGGAAATCGCATGCAATGATCACATGCGATTCATCTTTCTGATGTATGGCCAGTGGCCACCTTCAGGTATGCACATTCATGCGGAAGTCTGTTTCATTACAAAAAAATGCATTTGCAGACTCGCACATACAAATGTGTCCACTAACACTCCCGCAGCTAACAAAGGGCCTAATTCAGACCTGATCGCAACAGCAATTTTTTTCTCCATTGGGCGAAACCATGTGCACTGCAGGGTGGGGCAGATATAACATGTGCAGAGAGAGTTAGAGTTGGGTGGGGTGTGTTCAAACTGAAATCTAAATTGCAGTGTAAAAATAAAGCAGCCAGTATTTACCCTGCACCAGGGCCGGATTAACAATGGGGCGGATGGAGCTGCAGCTCCAGGCCTCCCAATGAAAATAGGCCCACAGATCCCCTGCAGTGCAGCCAGCGCTGACAGGAGAAAAAAGATCCTGTCATCACCAGCAGCTCACTCACCTCCACCCCTGATCGGCAGGCCAAAGTCCGACTCCCGACAACCCCAGGGACTGTCCAGAAGGGGCTGCTTCCCCTGTCTGTATCTGCCTGAGGCTCCGCCCCCTGTCCCATCCGAGGCTCCGCCCCCACACTCGATGTGGCACTGGCAGCACATAGGAAGCCTCTTCAGTTTGCCCTGTCTGGTGTGCGGCTGCTGCACATAATAAATAGAACAGTAGGACAGCAGAAGAGCAAGGTAGGTGGTGGGGTGGCGTCATAACTTCAGTACATATATTAGAGAACAGGGGGCATAAGTTAAATAATTATATTGTAATAAAAGGCGGGACAGGAAGTTCAAGTTACACAAATATATAAAAGGGGGGATAGTGGGCATAAGTTAAATATAAGGAGGGACAGGGCCACAATTTTAATATAAAGGGAGTCAATCAGGAAGCACAACTTAAATATAAAAGGGGGGATATGGGTACAAAGCAAATATATATCGCGAGGCAAGTGACAATATAATTAAATACTGTATGTAAGGGGGCATGTGGCATAAATTAATAAAATCATATCTTAATACCTTATTTAAGATGAGGTAGCGGCATAAGTTAAATATATAAGAGGAGGATGAGCACAAGTTAAATTTATATATCATTGGGGACAGAAGGCACAACTGAAAAATAAATGGGGGGACGCAGGTGGCAGAACAATATTATCTAACGCTGGGATAGTGGCATAAGTTAACTATTACCCCTTTTCCACTAGAAGTCTTGGGTCTGACCCGGGATCTGGAACACGTTTACACTGCACCCGGGGGCAGTGTCTTCTGGCCGGTGCTTGGAGATGACGTCATCTCCCTGCGCCAGGAAAACCAGCAGATCGAGACCCTCGGGGCATGGCCTCGGTCCCATTAGGCTACGCCCCCAATGTGATGCTGCCCACTGTCACGCTGGGGGAAAGCCCAGCACTCTGGAAGCTGCTGGGCTGCCCCAAGTACTCTGCTCCCAGCCAGCGCTGCTGTCTGCATAGCAGGACAGACAGCAGCACTGATAGCATACGGTTCCCCCCAACCTCCCAACCGCCCGCGGGACACTGCAGTCAGGGAGGAATGGGCTCAACATGCTGTAAATGGGTCCCGGGTCAGATGACCCGGGTAACCCGTTTACACTATACTAGTGATGAGCGGGTTCGGTACCTCGGAATCCGAACCCCTCCGAACTTCACCCATTTTACACGGTTCCGAGGCAGACTCAGATCCTCCAGCCTTGCTCGGTTAACCCGAGCACGCCCGAACGTCATCATCCCGCTGTTGGATTCTCGCGAGATTCGTATTCTATATAAGGAGCCGCGCGTCGCCGCCATTTTCACTCGTGCTTTGGAGATGATAACGAGATGACGTATCTGCGTCCTCTCAGTTCTTTCTTTGTACAGTGTGCTGCAAATATCTGTGCTCTATGTTCTGCAAATATCTGTGCTCAGTGTGCTGCAAATATCTGTGCTCAGTTTTCGGCAAATATCTACGTTCTCTGCCTGGAAAACGCTCTATATCTGTGCTGCATTGTAGGAGGACAGTGCAGAATTTTGCTGACCACCAGTTTATATAACAGTGCGGTACAGTAGTCCTCTGCTCTACCTACCTCTGTGTCGTCAAGTATACTATCCATCCATACCTGTGGTGCATTTTAGTTGTGCGCAGTATATATAGTAGGAGGACAGTGCAGAATTTTGCTGACCACCAGTATATAATCTAAAGCAGTACGGTACAGTAGTCCACTGCTCTACCTACCTCTGTGTCATCAAGTATACTATCCATCCATACGTGTGGTGCATTTTAGTTGTGCGCAGTATATATAGTAGGAGGACAGTGCAGAATTTTGCTGACCACCAGTATATAATATATAGCAAGTACGTTACAGTAGTCCACTGCTCTACCTACCTCCGTGTCGTCAAGTATACTCTCCATCCATACCTGTGGTGCATTTTAGTTGTGCGCAGTATATATAGTAGGAGGACAGTGCAGAATTTTGCTGACCACCAGTATATAATATATAGCAGTACGGTACAGTAGTCCACTGCTCTACCTACCTCTGTGTCATCAAGTGTACTTTCCATCCATACCTGTGGTGCATTTTAGTTGTGCGCAGTATATATAGTAGGAGGACAGTGCAGAATTTTGCTGACCACCAGTACATAATATATAGCAGTACGGTACAGTAGGCCACTGCTCTACCTACCTCTGTGTCGTCAAGTATACTATCCATCCATACCTGTGGTGCATTTTAGTTGTGCGCAGTATATATAGTAGGAGGACAGTGCAGAATTTTGCTGACCACCAGTATATAATATATAGCAGTACGGTACAGTAGTCCACTGCTCTACCTACCTCTGTGTCGTCAAGTATACTATCCATCCATACCTGTGGTGCATTTTAGTTGTGCACAGTATATATAGTAGGAGGACAGTGCAGAATTTTGCTGACCAACAGTATATAATATATAGCAGTATGGTACAGTAGGCCACTGCTCTACCTACCTCTGTGTCGTCAAGTATACTATCCATCCATACCTGTGGTGCATTTTAGTTGTGCGCAGTATATATAGTGGGAGGACCGTGCAGAATTTTGCTGACCACCAGTATATAATATATAGCAGTACGGTACAGTAGGCCACTGCTCTACCTACCTCTGTGTCGTCAAGTATACTATCCATCCATACCTGTGGTGCATTTTAGTTGTGCGCAGTATATATAGTAGGAGGACAGTGCAGAATTTTGCTGACCACCAGTATATAATATATAGCAGTACGGTACAGTAATCTACTGCTCTACCTCTGTGTCGTCAAGTATACTACAAAAGTACAGTAAAATTACCCAAAAATCAAAATTAAAAGCATCTGATGAGAAGCGTAAACTTGCCAATATGCCATTTACAACACGGAGTGGCAAGGAACGGCTGAGGCCCTGGCCAATGTTCATGGCTAGTGGTTCAGATTCACATGAGGATGGAAGCACTCATCCTCTCGCTAGAAAACTACAGTGCCACTCCTAGATGGGCCAGGTGTTTGTGTCGGCTACTTGGGTCGCTTAGCTTAGTCACACAGCTACCTCATTGCACCTATTTTTCTTTGCATTATGTGCTGTTTGGGGACTATTTTTTAAATCTGCCATCCTGTCTGACACTGCAGTGCCACTCCTAGATGGGGCAGGTGTTTGTGCCGGCCACTTGGGTCGCTTAGCTTAGCCATCCAGCGACCTTGGTGCACCTCTTTTTATCTTTGCATCATGTGCTGTTTGGGGACTATTTTTTTAAATCTGCCATCCTGTCTGACAATGCAGTGCCACTCCTAGATGGGCCAGGTGTTTGTGTCGGCCACTTGGGTCACTTAGCTTAGCCATCCAGCAACCTTGGTGCTCCTCTTTTTTTCTTTGCATCATGTGCTATTTGGGGACTATTTTTTTAAATCTGCCATCCTGTTTGAAACTGCAGTGCCACTCCTAGATGGGCCAGGTGTTTGTGTCGGCCACTTGGGTCGCTTAGCTTAGTCTCACAGCTACCTCATTGCACCTCTTTTTTTCTTTGTATCATGTGCTGTTTGGGGACTATTTTTTAAATCTGCCATCCTGTCTGACACTGCAGTGCCACTCCTAGATGGGCCAGGTGTTTGTGTCGGCCACTTGGGTCACTTAGCTTAGTCACACAGCTACCTCATTGCACCTCTTTTTTTCTTTGCATCATGTGCTGTTTGGGGACTATTTTTTAAATCTGCCATCCTGTCTGACACTGCAGTGCCACTCCTAGATGGGCCAGGTGTTTGTGTCGGCCACTTGGGTCGCTTAGCTTAGCCATCCAGCGACCTCGGTGCAAATTTTAGGACTAAAAATAATATTGTGAGGTGTAAGGTGTTCAGAAAAGACTGGAAATTAGTGGAAATTATGGTTATTGAGGTTAATAATACTATGGGATCAAAATGACCCCCAAATTCTTTGATTTAAGCTGTTTTTGAGGGGTTTTTGTAAAAAAACACCCGAATCCAAAACACACCCGAATCCAACAAAAAAATTTCAGGGAGGTTTTGCCAAAACGCGTCCGAATCCAAAACACGGCCGCGGAACCGAATCCAAAACCAAAACACGAAACCCGAAAAATTTCTGGTGCACATCACTACACTTACCCGGGTCATTCCCGAGTCCAACCCAGGTAGCTACCCGGGTTGGATTCCCGGGTCACTTGATCCGGGTTTTTTCAAAGGGAGCCGTTTCCACTAGAGATGTGCACTTGAAATTTTTCGGGTTTTGTGTTTTGGTTTTGGGTTCGGTTCCGCGGCCGTGTTTTGGGTTCGACCGCGTTTTGGCAAAACCTCACCGAATTTTTTTTGTCGGATTCGGGTGTGTTTTGGATTCGGGTGTTTTTTTCAAAAAACACTAAAAAACAGCTTAAATCATAGAATTTTGGGGTCATTTTGATCCCAAAGTATTATTAACCTCAAAAACCATAATTTCCACTCATTTTCAGTCTATTCTGAACACCTCACACCTCACAATATTATTTTTAGTCCTAAAATTTGCACCGAGGTCGCTGGATGACTAAGCTAAGCGACCCTAGTGGCCGACACAAACACCTGGCCCATCTAGGAGTGGCACTGCAGTGTCACGCAGGATGGCCCTTCCAAAAAACACTCCCCAAACAGCACATGACGCAAAGAAGAAAAAAAGAGGCGCAATGAGGTAGCTGTGTGAGTAAGATAAGCGACCCTAGTGGCCGACACAAACACCTGGCCCATCTAGGAGTGGCACTGCAGTGTCACGCAGGATGGCCCTTCCAAAAAACACTCCCCAAACAGCACATGACGCAAAGAAGAAAAAAAGAGGCGCAATGAGGTAGCTGTGTGAGTAAGATAAGCGACCCTAGTGGCCGACACAAACACCTGGCCCATCTAGGAGTGGCACTGCAGTGTCACGCAGGATGGCCCTTCCAAAAAACACTCCCCAAACAGCACATGACGCAAAGAAGAAAAAAAGAGGCGCAATGAGGTAGCTGTGTGAGTAAGATAAGCGACCCTAGTGGCCGACACAAACACCTGGCCCATCTAGGAGTGGCACTGCAGTGTCACGCAGGATGGCCCTTCCAAAAAACACTCCCCAAACAGCACATGACGCAAAGAAGAAAAAAAGAGGCGCAATGAGGTAGCTGTGTGAGTAAGCTAAGCGACCCTAGTGGCCGACACAAACACCTGGCCCATCTAGGAGTGGCACTGCAGTGTCACGCAGGATGGCCCTTCCAAAAAACACTCCCCAAACAGCACATGACGCAAAGAAGAAAAAAAGAGGCGCAATGAGGTAGCTGTGTGAGTAAGCTAAGCGACCCTAGTGGCCGACACAAACACCTGGCCCATCTAGGAGTGGCACTGCAGTGTCACGCAGGATGGCCCTTCCAAAAAACACTCCCCAAACAGCACATGACGCAAAGAAGAAAAAAAGAGGCGCAATGAGGTAGCTGTGTGAGTAAGATAAGCGACCCTAGTGGCAGACACAAACAACTGGCCCATCTAGGAGTGGCACTGCAGTGTCACGCAGGATGGCCCTTCCAAAAAACACTCCCCAAACAGCACATGACGCAAAGAAGAAAAAAAGAGGCGCAATGAGGTAGCTGTGTGAGTAAGCTAAGCGACCCTGGTGGCCGACACAAACACCTGGCCCATCTAGGAGTGGCACTGCAGTGTCACGCAGGATGGCCCTTCCAAAAAACACTCCCCAAACAGCACATGACGCAAAGAAGAAAAAAAGAGGTGCAATGAGGTAGCTGTGTGAGTAAGATAAGCGACCCTAGTGGCCGACACAAACACCTGGCCCATCTAGGAGTGGCACTGCAGTGTCACGCAGGATGGCCCTTCCAAAAAACACTCCCCAAACAGCACATGACGCAAAGAAGAAAAAAAGAGGCGCAATGAGGTAGCTGTGTAAGATAAGCGACCCTAGTGGCCGACACAAACACCTGGCCCATCTAGGAGTGGCACTGCAGTGTCACGCAGGATGGCCCTTCCAAAAAACACTCCCCAAACAGCACATGACGCAAAGAAGAAAAATAGAGGCGCAATGAGGTAGCTGTGTGAGTAAGATAAGCGACCCTAGTGGCCGACACAAACACCTGGCCCATCTAGGAGTGGCACTGCAGTGTCACGCAGGATGGCCCTTCCAAAAAACACTCCCCAAACAGCACATGACGCAAAGAAGAAAAAAAGAGGCGCAATGAGGTAGCTGTGTGAGTAAGCTAAGCGACTCTAGTGGCCGACACAAACACCTGGCCCATCTAGGAGTGGCACTGCAGTGTCACGCAGGATGGCCCTTCCAAAAAACACTCCCCAAACAGCACATGACGCAAAGAAGAAAAAAAGAGGCGCAATGAGGTAGCTGTGTGAGTAAGATAAGCGACCCTAGTGGCCGACACAAACACCTGGCCCATCTAGGAGTGGCACTGCAGTGTCACGCAGGATGGCCCTTCCAAAAAACACTCCCCAAACAGCACATGACGCAAAGAAGAAAAAAAGAGGCGCAATGAGGTAGCTGTGTGAGTAAGATAAGCGACCCTAGTGGCCGACACAAACACCTGGCCCATCTAGGAGTGGCACTGCAGTGTCACGCAGGATGGCCCTTCCAAAAAACACTCCCCAAACAGCACATGACGCAAAGAAGAAAAAAAGAGGCGCAATGAGGTAGCTGTGTGAGTAAGCTAAGCGACCCTAGTGGCCGACACAAACACCTGGCCCATCTAGGAGTGGCACTGCAGTGTCACGCAGGATGGCCCTTCCAAAAAACACTCCCCAAACAGCACATGACGCAAAGAAGAAAAAAAGAGGCGCAATGAGGTAGCTGTGTGAGTAAGCTAAGCGACCCTAGTGGCCGACACAAACACCTGGCCCATCTAGGAGTGGCACTGCAGTGTCACGCAGGATGGCCCTTCCAAAAAACACTCCCCAAACAGCACATGACGCAAAGAAGAAAAAAAGAGGCGCAATGAGGTAGCTGTGTGAGTAAGCTAAGCGACCCTAGTGGCCGACACAAACACCTGGCCCATCTAGGAGTGGCACTGCAGTGTCACGCAGGATGGCCCTTCCAAAAAACACTCCCCAAACAGCACATGACGCAAAGAAGAAAAAAAGAGGCGCAATGAGGTAGCTGTGTGAGTAAGATAAGCGACCCTAGTGGCAGACACAAACAACTGGCCCATCTAGGAGTGGCACTGCAGTGTCACGCAGGATGGCCCTTCCAAAAAACACTCCCCAAACAGCACATGACGCAAAGAAGAAAAAAAGAGGCGCAATGAGGTAGCTGTGTGAGTAAGCTAAGCGACCCTGGTGGCCGACACAAACACCTGGCCCATCTAGGAGTGGCACTGCAGTGTCACGCAGGATGGCCCTTCCAAAAAACACTCCCCAAACAGCACATGACGCAAAGAAGAAAAAAAGAGGTGCAATGAGGTAGCTGTGTGAGTAAGATAAGCGACCCTAGTGGCCGACACAAACACCTGGCCCATCTAGGAGTGGCACTGCAGTGTCATGCAGGATGGCCCTTCCAAAAAACACTCCCCAAACAGAACATGACGCAAAGAAGAAAAAAAGAGGCGCAATGAGGTAGCTGTGTGAGTAAGATAAGCGACCCTAGTGGCCGACACAAACACCTGGCCCATCTAGGAGTGGCACTGCAGTGTCACGCAGGATGGCCCTTCCAAAAAACACTCCCCAAACAGCACATGACGCAAAGAAGAAAAATAGAGGCGCAATGAGGTAGCTGTGTGAGTAAGATAAGCGACCCTAGTGGCCGACACAAACACATGGCCCATCTAGGAGTGGCACTGCAGTGTCACGCAGGATGGCCCTTCCAAAAAACACTCCCCAAACAGCACATGACGCAAAGAAGAAAAAAAGAGGCGCAATGAGGTAGCTGTGTGAGTAAGCTAAGCGACTCTAGTGGCCGACACAAACACCTGGCCCATCTAGGAGTGGCACTGCAGTGTCACGCAGGATGGCCCTTCCAAAAAACACTCCCCAAACAGCACATGACGCAAAGAAGCCGACACAAACACCTGGCCCATCTAGGAGTGGCACTGCAGTGTCACGCAGGATGGCCCTTCCAAAAAACACTCCCCAAACAGCACATGACGCAAAGAAGAAAAAAAGAGGCGCAATGAGGTAGCTGTGTGAGTAAGATAAGCGACCCTAGTGGCCGACACAAACACCTGGCCCATCTAGGAGTGGCACTGCAGTGTCACGCAGGATGGCCCTTCCAAAAAACACTCCCCAAACAGCACATGACGCAAAGAAGAAAAAAAGAGGCGCAATGAGGTAGCTGTGTGAGTAAGATAAGCGACCCTAGTGGCCGACACAAACACCTGGCCAATCTAGGAGTGGCACTGCAGTGTCACGCAGGATGGCCCTTCCAAAAAACACTCCCCAAACAGCACATGACGCAAATAAAAATGAAAGAAAAAAGAGGTGCAAGATGGAATTGTCCTTGGGCCCTCCCACCCACCCTTATGTTGTATAAACAGGACATGCACACTTTAACCAACCCATCATTTCAGTGACAGGGTCTGCCACACGATTGTGACTGAAATGACGGGTTGGTTTGGACCCCCACCGAAAAAGAAGCAATTAATCTCTCCTTGCACAAACTGGCTCTACAGAGGCAAGATGTCCACCTCATCATCATCCTCCGATATATCACCGTGTACATCCCGCTCCTCACAGATTATCAATTCGTCCCCACTGGAATCCACCATCTCAGCTCCCTGTGTACTTTGTGGAGGCAATTGCTGCTGGTCAATGTCTCCACGGAGGAATTGATTATAATTCATTTTAATGAACATCATCTTCTCCACATTTTCTGGAAGTAACCTCGTACGCCGATTGCTGACAAGGTGAGCGGCGGCACTAAACACTCTTTCGGAGTACACACTTGTGGGAGGGCAACTTAGGTAGAATAAAGCCAGTTTGTGCAAGGGCCTCCAAATTGCCTCTTTTTCCTGCCAGTATAAGTACGGACTGTCTGACGTGCCTACTTGGATGCGGTCACTCATATAATCCTCCACCATTCTTTCAATGGTGACAGAATCATATTCAGTGACAGTAGACATGTCCGTAATCGTTGTCAGGTCCTTCAGTCCGGACCAGATGTCAGCATCAGCAGTCGCTCCAGACTGCCCTGCATCACCGCCAGCGGGTGGGCTCGGAATTCTGAGCCTTTTCCTCGCACCCCCAGTTGCGGGAGATTGTGAAGGAGGAGATGTTGACAGGTCGCGTTCCGCTTGACTTGACAATTTTGTCACCAGCAGGTCTTTGTCACCCGCAGGTCTTTGAACCCCAGCAGACTTGTGTCTGCCGGAAAGAGAGATCCAAGGTAGGTTTTAAATCTAGGATCGAGCACGGTGGCCAAAATGTAGTGCTCTGATTTCAACAGATTGACCACCCGTGAATCCTTGTTAAGCGAATTAAGGGCTCCATCCACAAGTCCCACATGCCTAGCGGAATCGCTCCGTGTTAGCTCCTCCTTCAATGCCTCCAGCTTCTTCTGCAAAAGCCTGATGAGGGGAATGACCTGACTCAGGCTGGCAGTGTCTGAACTGACTTCACGTGTGGCAAGTTCAAAAGGTTGCAGAACCTTGCACAACGTTGAAATCATTCTCCACTGCGCTTGAGACAGGTACATTCCACCTCCTATATCGTGCTCAATTGTATAGGCTTGAATGGCCTTTTGCAGCTCCTCCAACCTCTGAAGCATATATAGGGTTGAATTCCACCTCGTTACCACTTCTTGCTTCAGATGATGGCAGGGCAGTTTCAGGCGTTTTTGGTGGTGCTCTAGTCTTCTGTACGTGGTGCCTGTACGCCGAAAGTGTCCCGCAATTCTTCTGGCCACCGACAGCATCTCTTGCACGCCCCTGTCGTTTTTTTAAAAATTCTGCACCACCAAATTCAAGGTATGTGCAAAACATGGGACGTGCTGGAATTTGCCCATATTTAATGCACACACAATATTGCTGGCGTTGTCCGATGCCACAAATCCACAGGAGAGTCCAATTGGGGTAAGCCATTCCGCGATGATCTTCCTCAGTTGCCGTAAGAGGTTTTCAGCTGTGTGCGTATTCTGGAAAGCGGTGATACAAAGCGTAGCCTGCCTAGGAAAGAGTTGGCGTTTGCGAGATGCTGCTACTGGTGCCGCCGCTGCTGTTCTTGCGGCGGGAGTCCATACATCTACCCAGTGGGCTGTCACAGTCATATAGTCCTGACCCTGCCCTGCTCCACTTGTCCACATGTCCGTGGTTAAGTGGACATTGGGTACAACTGCATTTTTTAGGACACTGGTGAGTCTTTTTCTGACGTCCGTGTACATTCTCTGTATCGCCTGCCTAGAGAAGTGGAACCTAGATGGTATTTGGTAACGGGGGCACACTACCTCAAGAAATTGTCTAGTTCCCTGTGAACTAACGGCGGATACCGGACGCACGTCTAACACCAACATAGTTGTCAAGGCCTCAGTTATCCGCTTTGCAACAGGATGACTGCTGTGATATTTCATCTTCCTCGCAAAGGACTGTTGGACAGTCAATTGCTTGGTGGAAGTAGTAAAAGTGGGCTTACGACTTCCCCTCTGGGATGACCATCGACTCCCAGCAGCAACAACAGCAGCGCCAGCAGCAGTAGGCGTTACACGCAAGGATGCATCGGAGGAATCCCAGGCAGGAGAGGACTCGTCAGAATTGCCAGTGACATGGCCTGCAGGACTATTGGCATTCCTGGGGAAGGAGGAAATTGACACTGAGGGAGTTGGTGGGGTGGTTTGCGTGAGCTTGGTTAGAAGAGGAAGGGATTTACTGGTCAGTGGACTGCTTCCGCTGTCGCCCAAAGTTTTTGAACTTGTCACTGACTTATTATGAATGCGCTGCAGGTGACGTATAAGGGAGGATGTTCCGAGGTGGTTAACGTCCTTACCCCTACTTATTACAGCTTGACAAAGGCAACACACGGCTTGACAAATGTTGTCCGCATTTCTGGTGAAATACTTCCACACCGAAGAGCTGATTTTTTTGGTATTTTCACCAGGCATGTCAACGGCCCTATTCCTCCCACGGACAACAGGTGTCTCCCCGGGTGCCTGACTTAAACAAACCACCTCACCATCAGAATCCTCCTTGTCAATTTCCTCCCCAGCGCCAGCAACACCCATATCCTCCTCATCCTGGTGTACTTCAACACTGACATCTTCAATCTGACTATCAGGAACTGGACTGCGGGTGCTCCTTCCAGCACTTGCAGGGGGCGTGCAAATGGTGGAAGGCGCATGCTCTTCACGTCCAGTGTTGGGAAGGTCAGGCATCGCAACCGACACAATTGGACTCTCCTTGTGGATTTGGGATTTCGAAGAACGCACAGTTCTTTGCGGTGCTTTTGCCAGCTTGAGTCTTTTCATTTTTCTAGCGAGAGGCTGAGTGCTTCCATCCTCATGTGAAGCTGAACCACTAGCCATGAACATAGGCCAGGGCCTCAGCCGTTCCTTGCCACTCCGTGTGGTAAATGGCATATTGGCAAGTTTACGCTTCTCCTCCGACAATTTTATTTTAGATTTTGGAGTCCTTTTTTTACTGATATTTGGTGTTTTGGATTTTACATGCTCTGTACTATGACATTGGGCATCGGCCTTGGCAGACGACGTTGCTGGCATTTCATCGTCTCGGCCATGACTAGTGGCAGCAGCTTCAGCACGAGGTGGAAGTGGATCTTGATCTTTCCCTAATTTTGGAACCTCAACATTTTTGTTCTCCATATTTTAATAGGCACAACTAAAAGGCACCTCAGGTAAACAATGGAGATGGATGGATACTAGTATACTTATGGATGGACGAGCGACTGCCGACACAGAGGTAGCTACAGCCGTGGACTATCGTACTGTGTCTGCTGCTAATATAGACTGGATGATAATGAGATTAAATTAATATATATATATATATATATATATATAATATCACTAGTACTGCAGCCGCACAGGTATATATATTTATTATGTAATGACTGATGACGGACCTGCTGGACACTGTCAGCTCAGCAGCACCGCAGACTGCTACAGTAAGCTACTATAGTAGTATGTATCAAGAAGAAAGAGAAAAAAAAAAACCACGGGTAGGTGGTATACAATTATGGATGGACCAGCGACTGCCGACACAGAGGTAGCTACAGCCGTGGACTACCGTACTGTGTCTGCTGCTAATATAGACTGGATGATAATGAGATGAAATTAATATATATATATATATAATATCACTAGTACTGCAGCCGCACAGGTATATATATTTATTATGTAATGACTGATGACGGACCTGCTGGACACTGTCAGCTCAGCAGCACCGCAGACGGCTACAGTAAGCTACTATAGTAGTATGTATCAAGAAGAAAGAGAAAAAAAAAAAACACGGGTAGGTGGTATACAATTATGGATGGACCAGCGACTGCCGACACAGAGGTAGCTACAGCCGTGGACTACCGTACTGTGTCTGCTGCTAATATAGACTGGATGTTAATGAGATGAAATTAATATATATATATATATATAATATCACTAGTACTGCAGCCGGACAGGTATATATATTTATTATGTAATGACTGATGACGGACCTGCTGGACACTGTCAGCTCAGCAGCACCGCAGACTGCTACAGTAAGCTACTATAGTAGTATGTATCAAGAAGAAAGGAAAAAAAAAAAAAAACACGGGTAGGTGGTATACAATTATGGATGGACCAGCGACTGCCGACACAGAGGTAGCTACAGCCGTGGACTACCGTACTGTGTCTGCTGCTAATATAGACTGGATGTTAATGAGATGAAATTAATATATATATATATTTATAATATCACTAGTACTGCAGCCGGACAGGTATATATATTTATTATGTAATGACTGATGACGGACCTGCTGGACACTGTCAGCTCAGCAGCACCGCAGACTGCTACAGTAAGCTACTATAGTAGTATGTATCAAGAAGAAAGAAAGAAAAAAAAAACACGGGTAGGTGGTATACATATACAATTATATATATATATATTATATACAATTATATATATATATATATATATATATATATTAAACTGGTGGTGATTAATTAAACTGGTGGTCAGGTCACTGGTCACACTATCAGCAACTTGCAAGTAGTACTCCTAAGCAGACAATCACAATATATACTGGTGGTCAGTGTGGTCACAATGGCAGTGTGGCACTCTGGCAGCAGAGTGCCAGCAAAAGTGTGCACTGTACGTTAAAATATGTACTCCTGCTCTCAGACTCTAACTGCTCCCCACTGTCTCCCCCACAAGTCAGATATACAGTCACACTATCACTTCAGCAAGTAGTAGTACTCCTCCTAATGCTCCCCAAAATTACTAAAGTAAATATACTGTGTCTCTCTCTACTCTAGTAGTCTCACTCTCTATAAACGGAGAGGACGCCAGCCACGTCCTCTCCCTATCAATCTCAATGCACGTGTGAAAATGGCGGCGACGCGCGGCTCCTTATATAGAATCCGAGTCTCGCGATAGAATCCGAGCCTCGCGAGAATCCGACAGCGGGATGATGACGTTCGGGCGCGCTCGGGTTAACCGAGCAAGGTGGGAAGATCCGAGTCGCTCGGACCCGTGTAAAAAAACCTGAAGTTCGGGCGGGTTCGGTTTCCGAGGAACCGAACCCGCTCATCTCTAGTTTCCACTACCAAAACACCCGAGTCAATGCGTGCCCCCATGCAAAAATCTGTTGTTTTAAGCTAGTGGAAAAGTGGTATAAATAAGAGAGAACTGGAAGCTCACGATAAATATATATGGGTGTGCAGGGGACACAAATTGAATATGTAAGAGGGGACCGGGGCTACAACTTAAATATATATATATATATATATATATATATATATAAATATGTAAGGGGAGGGCATGTGACATAAATAAAGTACACATTAATTAAGCATAAAAGGGAACAGGTTGCACACATTAATGAGACGTTATGGGCCCGATTCAGTATCATTAGCAGAAGTGCAGAAATCGCTATTTGGCAATTTCCACACTTCTGAGCATGCACATCCTTGTGGGCATGCGTGAGGAGTTAGACTGCGATCGCACGCAATCGAAGTCCCGGTGTGGGCTGCATTTTGGGGCCGGCGATGCAGGGGTGCAGTCCGGACAACGGAGGTGGGTCCGGACCGTTTGTGGGGCAGGCTGTGGTGGCTGCGTAATGTTAAATGCAGCCACTGCGATCCAAAACATGGCGGCCCGGAAACTGGCAAGGGGCTTCCCTTAAAATGCGATTAGCGAAGGACCCAGCATGCGGGGCGGCCTTGCCCTGTGCTGGTCGGCCCACCCCATTCTAGAGAAAGTTTTAATTTTGCGATTTTTTGCAAGACTACAACACAAGCTGAATCCATGCCTATATAAGGAGTGAAGGCAGGTGGCATATAAGAATTAAATACTGTATAAATATTTATTTATAGGGAAATTACACAAAAATGAAATTGGTTCATGTTATTTAACCCCAGGTATTGGCAGAGTTTTGGTATGAGTCTAACTTAATGTAGGATGTGCTTGAGGGTGGTACAGGTTGAGTATCCCATATCCAAATATTCCGAAATACGGAATATTCCGAAATACGGACTTTTTTGAGTGAGAGTGAGATAGTGAAACCTTTGTTTTCTGATGGCTCAATGTACACAAACTTTGCTTAATACACACAGTTATTAAAAATATTGTATTAAATGGCCTTCAGGCTGTGTGTATAAGGTGTATATGTAACATAGATGCATTCTGTGCTTAGACTTGGGTCCCATCACCTTGATATCTCATTATGGTATGCAATTATTCCGAAATACGGAAAAATCCCATATCCAAAATACCTCTGGTCCCAAGCATTTTGGATGAGGGATACTCAACCTGTATTCAGTATGCCGGCTGTTGGGATCCCGGCGCTCAGTATACCGGCACCGGAATCCCGACACCCGCAATACCGACACCTATTCTCCCTCTTGGGGATCCACGACCCCCCTGAAGGGAGAATAAATAGTGTGGCGCGCATGCCCGCAGCATGGCGAGTGCAGCGAGCCTGCAAGGGGTTCATTTGCGCCCGCCCAGCTGTCGGTATGCCAGTGTTCGGGATCCCGGCGCCAGTATGCTGGCTGTCGGGATCCCGGCGCCAGTATGCTGGCTGTCTGGATCCCGGCCGCCGGCATATCATACTACACGCGTGCTTGGTGTTGCTCTCATGTCATAGAATGGAACTTGTGTCGATAATCTGAAAATGTATCATAGAGGGGTGAAGTTCTCTCATATCAAAGGTCATTTATGTATAATAAAGTTACAGATGACTCAACTTATTCACAGCACTGAGGTTGTGGGTTTGATTTCTACAATTGTTCTGTGTGGAGTTTGTATATTCTCCCCATACTTGTGTGTATTTCCTTTGGTCGCGATGTTCATCTGTGACTGCAGGCTAGTAAGCCTGACTTTACCCAGACTAGCAGACACTGTGCGGCTTGTGTGGTCAAGGAAACTGCGTCTGGGACATAGCCATTGGCCTCGCCACTCCCTCTGAATGCCCCTGCCTGCCAATCAGGCAGAGACGTTAGCATTCCTGCAAACACACCAGGCTCGGGGGTCTCCTCTCCCATATTTAAGTGGTATATGTGTCAGTAAGTTTATCTGTGTTTTTTGTGTCAGTAAGTGGTATCTGAGTAAGTATGTGTGTGTCAGTAAGGGGTATCGATCATTAAGTGGCGTCTGTCTCAGTAAATGGTATCTGTGTCAGTAAGTGATGTCTGTCATGTGTGTCAGTAAGGGGTATGTGTGTCAGTAAGTGGTATCTGTCAGTAAGGGGTATCTGCGTCAATAAGTGTGTGCATCAGTGTGTCAGTAATTTGGACTGTTAGTATGTTTGTCAGTAGCTGGAATCTGTGTCAGTAAGGGGTGTCTGTGTTAGTAAGTGGTATCCGTAAGGGGTGTTTGTGTCAGTTGTGTGTTTGTCAGTAAGTGTGTATGTATCAGTGCACCATGTCAGTAAGTGGAAACTGTTTTATTAAGGGGTGTCTGTGTCAATAAGTGGAATCTGTTTTAGTAAGGGGTGTCTGTGTCAGTAAGTGGAATCTGTTTTAGTAAGAGGTGTCTGTGTCAGTAAGTGGAATCTGTTTTTGTAAGGGGTGTCTGTGTCAGTAAGTGGAATCTGTTTTAGTAAGGAGTGTCTGTGTCAGTAAGTGGACTCTGTTTTAGTAAGGGGTGTCTGTGTCAGTAAGTGGCATCTGTCAGTAAGGTGTGTTTGTGTAAGTAAGTTCTATCTGTGTCAGTAAGGGGTGTCTGTCATTAAGTATGTGCCAATAAGTGATGTCTGTGTCCACAATGGGTACAGTATCTGTCAGTAAGTGGTGTCTGTATCAATAAATGTGTGTATCAGTACGTGTTTGTCAGTAATGTACTGTATGTCAGTATGTGTCAGTGATGTGTTTGTGTCTATATCAGTGTGTTTGTGTCAGTAGGGGGTGTATGTCAGTAAGTGTTGTCTGTGTCGATAAGTGTGTCCCAGGAGCCCTCAGTTCCCAGTCTACTCTGTATTGCCCCCATCTTTTCTAATCTTTCCACATCTGTTTTGCCCCATAATTGCCCTTCATCCTTCTTTGCATGTTGATACAGCTCTATGTATTATATGGCGGTCACTGTGATGCTCCATGCTTGATATGGTGGTCACGGATGTTCTGTATTATATGATGGTCACAAACTTTTTCTTGTTATAGTTAACTATGAAGTGGTAATAGGTAAACACTAGCTATGATCTTCATGGAGATAGCCACACTCATGGCACAGGCCACACCCCCTATTTAGACCACACCACACTTCAAAGGCACACAATAGGCCCTTCATAAATTTCAGCTCCAGGCCCATGCAGACCTTAATCTGGCACTGCCCTGCACACAAACAATATAACCCACCCAAATCTAACTCTCTCTGCACATATTATATCTGCCCCACCTGCAGTGCAGCATGGTTTTGTCCATTAGACAAAGATTTTCCTTTTGCGATCAGGTCTGAATTAGGCCCAAAATCCATTGATATGCTAATAATCACAGGTGTTTGTATATGCACGCACTCACTAGTGGCCTGAACGTTACTGCAATAACTATGGGTATCAGGAGCATTGCTAACCCCCAGTGCTGCAAGTAGAAAAAACGTCTTAGTGGTACTGTGCGTGCATGCCATAGGCGCATACTGAAAAAATGGGTGTGTCCATGTACCACAAAGGGGTGTGGTCAGTAAAAATGGGGCTTGTCGACATGACATGCCCCCATTTCTCGTCACTCTTGGAACATTAATTTACATTCCATATGCACCTCACCTTTATGGTGGTTTCTCTGAAGAATGGGTAACCTCTGAAGAAATGTATCCTCCCTGGTCAGACAGTGTCTTTAGTCAGTATTCATGTAAGAAATCACAGGGTACGTAAGATTCCTGTTTGTGTAGGAATATAACCAAAGTCATAGTCATACAAAAGAGGTTCAACCAGATCCATGCCAGCTGTGTCACTTTCTACATGTTACGCTCCTGATGCTAAGAACTAGAAAGATGTTGCGAAGTGAGTCCAGAGCACCAGGACGTGACGCTGAAATAGGGATGGAACGGGAATAGCCCCTAGCACCCTACCTCCGTTGTTTTACCCGTGTGGTCAGTTCACGCCTGAGTGACTATGGTTTCTTGGGCCCACGGCAGCCGCGTTTGAAGGGCGGATTAGGTCTGCCCAACTCCGATGCCCCCAGGTCTTAGAGTGAGACAAAGCGTGAACTGAGACAGGATAATAACAAGGGGACCTCTAACTAGAGCAAACAGAAGCTAGGGGCTACTAACTACCCTAAAACTAAATATATGTGTGGCACGCCGCCAAAGGAAAAGAACAACAAAAGATATCACTGTCCACTCCCCCACACGGCACCGCCGAGTTCCGGGGAGGACAGTGAAAAGCGGAAACCTCCGCAAAAACCACCAATACAAAAATAGTACCAAAAGGACTAAGCGGCCTAGGCCGCAATACGCGGCAGAAGCTGCTACTCACGAAACCGGGAGAGAACCCCAACAAACGAGAACCCCCAGATGACTGCAACAGGTTCACTTGAACAGGAAGGATTCCCAGGACCGGCTTCAGAACTCCAGGACTCAGGAGCACAGGGAGCAGGATTGACCAGATACAGCTGACCAGGAACAGACGTTACAAGACAGGAACAGCATACAGGAAGCTATCACCGGCGTCTGTGCCAGGAAATGAGGGAGAATATAACAGGGAGCCTTCCAATAGCTGCAGCGAAGCTTAATTAGTAATGTCGTGCAGCTGCCTCGCTGCACGACCAGAGCTGACAGGTGTATTGATTGATAGGAAGCAACGGGGAATGCGGTTCGTCTGTGGCGTCCCCGTTGCTAAGGGTCCGGCGGCTAAGCGCGCACGGCATCCCAGCGTTGCCTGGGACCCGGCGGCTCAGCCACACTGTCTTCTCCCCCATGATACTCTCAGCCATACCATCTCTCCCCCCAGCGTCTCTCAGCCTTCATTCTTCCACTCCTTCATTCTATGTCTCTCAGCCTGCATTCCCCCGCCTTCATTCTGTGTCTGAACCTGCGTTCCCCCCACTCCTTCATTCTGTGTCTCTCAGCCTGCGTTCCCCCCTCCTTCATTCTGTGTATCTCAGCCTTCATTCTTCCACTCCTTCATTCTGTGTCTCTCAGCCTGCATTCCCCCTCTTTCATTTTGTGTCTCTCAGCCTGCGTTCCCCCTCTTTCATTTTGTGTCTCTCAGCCTGCGTTCCCTCCCTCCTTGAATCTGTGTCTCAGCCTGCGTTCCCGCCCCCCCCCCCCACTCCTTAATTTTCTGTCTCTCAGCTTGCGTTCCTCCCTCCTTCATTCTGTGCCTCAGCCTGTGTTCCCCCCCTCCTTTATTCTGTGTTTCTCAGCCTGCGTACCCCCCCCTTCATCTGTCTCTCAGCCTGCATTCCCCCGCCCCTTCATTCTGTCTCTCAGCCTGCATTCCCCCGCCCCTTCATTCTGTCTCTCAGCCTGCATTTCCCCCTTTCATTCTGTCTCTCAGCCTGCATTTCTCCCCCCCCCCCCTTCATTCTGTCTCTCAGCCTGCATTTCCCCCTTCATTCTGTCTCTCAGCCTGCATCCCTCCCCCTTCATTCTGTCTCTCAGTCTGCATCCCCCCCTTCAATCTGTCTGTCAGCCTGCATTCCCCCCCTCTTCATTCTGTCTCTCAGCCTGCATCCCCCCCTTCATAAACCTCACACGTCAGATGCATCCACGTGCCACTCACGCAACTTATCTTATAAAATAAAGACACCACAACTGTAATTGGCGTGAAAGGGGGTCAGCTTTTATTTTCTGACTGAGAGGAAGGCCTATTAAATGCTAACACTAAAATGCAGACTTCCCTCTCTAACTAAGGTGGCGGGGAGAAGAACGGTTAAACATGATAAACGTAACATGGGTGAAAAAACATTATAATACAGAAAAAGCAAGCAATAAAAAACATATGTGTGAGGGAGTCTTCTGCCCCCGATGTTCCAGGATCGGCCTCCTGCCTCCATCCCGAACATTGAAAATCAAAAAATCCAAAGACAGGGGTTGACCTTCTGCCACTACCCCTGATCACCAACAGTTGTAAGGACGGAGGTACGCTCCGCCCCTACGGGGTAAAAAATTGGGCCACCGGCCCCGCCATCCACATATGTTTATACCAATTATATGGACCCCACTTGGTAAAGTGATGCCCGTAAACTAATTCAAACGGCTATGAAATTTACCTAAAAGTACACCCAAACTTCTAACCTTGAACTCATAATTAAAAATTAAGTAACCGTTCAGAAACCGGCCAACTGCCAGGTTACCAACCTGCTACCGCCACCGAACTCCAAAAATAACTAAAGGGGCCTAAAAGCAGACAAAACTAACTAAAGCGACCGGAAAGGTAGAAGACAAACTAACGCATTGAAAAAACCCAAAACGACTATCAAAAGAGAAAAACTACCTAAGGGGACAGAAGAACGTGAATAATGTCATCCAAGAAAATTACCATGCCAGCTGGCGACAAATGCACCCCGTCAGACCGGTATAGAGTCGGATCCCGGAAGGAGATACCACTGTGCGGCACGACCAGTCTGCCATGCTGGAGGACAGCACGACCGACAACCGAATTGACCCGCCTCCGAACTAGGTCAATCGCCCCAGGGTTAAAAGCTCCACGCCAAGACCGCCGAGGGACAATGTCTGACCAGAGGATCAGGCAAAACGGCCAGTCAGCCATAAGTTCCAACAGCTGACGTCTGATCTCGAGGCGAATGTCAAGCCCCGTGCGGCGCACCAAATCATTGCCACCGAGATGCAAGACCAAAAACAGTGGATATCCAAATCGGCCAACTGCCGCCCGAAGCCAGTCCCGCAGGCCGTCCCAGCAGAGGCCTCTACGCCCCAACCAGCGCACAGCCCGCAGCTCTGGAAACCGGGTCATGTCGCAGGCCAGAGCCGACACGGACAGCCAATAGATGTATGAATGGCCGACAAACCATATAAAGTGCGGATCTAACCGCCGTCCTGCAAAAGAAGGGTGTGACGAAGGTTAATAAAATGAGGAAAAAATGGCATATGTAAATGGACAACCTAACTGCGGCCCTAACGGAGAGCGGAGGTGGGGGGGCCACCCAATTTGACTTGAGGCAAAAACAAAACTTCATTAGCCGGCAAAAGCCGTAAGTAAAACCAACAATAAAACAAAAATTCCTCAAGGCCCCCGCAATCGCAAAATGCAACTGCGACGAGTGGCTAGTCCTCAAATGGGTGCACTGGGAGTAAAAGGCCTGATATAGCGTCTGACTGCACCAGACCTCCACCTGCCCAGTGCCCGGACTTCGGACCAACCCGCTGCAGCAGCTGCTGAAGCAGCGCCGATGCGGAAAGAGTGAGTCCCATAGTCAGCCGGAGAGAGACCGAGGTACAAAAGACAACGTCCCAAAACCGACCGGAATTGATATCTGGTCAACGGGGAACCGTCACAATGGACGAGCCACCCGGGGGGCATTGGAGGCCGAAGGGACGAATAAGCCTGGGCCGCGGCAACTGGACAAATGCCCCGTGCACGAGCCTGACCCATTCGAACC